>NC_056751.1:407254491-407437279 GCF_019279795.1 Protopterus annectens
AAGAAAGCCATCTGTATTTTATATATCTGAACTGCTGCTTTAAAATATGTCACATGACAGTTTCTTCTAAGATATAATCATAATGATACTTGTGCTTGTCAATTAGATAAGTCAAATGATTTATAACATTATATATGTTTAAATCATAAGTATTTATATACATTAATATGTTGCAGTCATGTAAGCTTTCAAAAACGTGTATATATGTTTTACCTTCTATGCCTTCTAAAATATCTCACTTGCCTACTATGGCATACTGTGTCATTTAAAATCATTATAACTTTCATATTTTATAAATTACATCTTAAATAAGTAAGTTGTTATAACGAATAACTCACATTTAGATGTCATAAAGTTCGTTTTTCATCACAAAGTCGCATTTACAGCAGTTCTACTTCCTGGAACAGTGTTGTTCTTGAATCTGCGATGTGAAACCAGGGGTCAAAGTTCAAAATGACTGCATTCAGCTTCTCTGCGTGTATTCTGAGTGTTGAAGCTTTTAAAACAACTCGAGGACACTGTTCACGAGGTAACCCACATCCCAAATTGTCTCCCTTAACATTCTGGCGGGCATTTTAGTAAATGGAAGTGACTGACATTCATTTAGTAATACAAATGAAACTAAACAGTGCAAAACCTTCGCAAAGTATTTTACAAGTCATTACAGTCTCTATGACCGTGAAACCAAGCCTACAGTTATTTAACATATTATACAACTTATTTTTATATGCCCCATTTCATTTTCTCATACAAATCTTATTATATACATATATCAGTATTATCAGAAGCATATAACTGTACTTATAAGAGAGAAAGAGAGAGAGAGAAAAAAAAAAAAAGAAAGAGTAGAGAAAAAAAGAGAGAGAGAGAGAAAAAAAGGAAGCTACAAAGAGTATCTACAAAGAAATATTACTTGCTGTTTGTATTAATAAAGTTAAACATGAAACATATTACTTACAACTATTTTAGTTCTAATTATTTGCAATTATATCATGACATATTATTTGCAATCATGTATAAGCAATAAAGTCATGGTATAATATTTAGCAACAGTGTTTAAACAGTATATATAGTTTTAAAGAACTAATAAGTTATTATTTAACTTTTTCCATATTTTTCATCATACTTCTCTCCTTGCCCTCCCCCACCCCTCACTAAATGCATAGTTTAAAAAGAATGCCATTATTTAAAACAAGAAGAGAAAGAAAATGTATCAAATTACTAACCGTAGGTCTCTTTATCACAAAGAGAAACAAGTTGATTGATAGCATGTTATTTGTTCCTCAGAGAGTTTGACTGTTTATGAAACAAAAACAGTTCTTTGCACACAGAAAAATAACTTTGAATACATCATTAAAATATTTGTGGCTTTCTGGAGATGCATTAACTGTATTTGAAGAGATTAAGAGAGAAGGAGAAAAAAAATATATAGAACATGTCATTTGTTTTTTAGTCTTTTTTGCTTCTCTGAAGTCTTCCAAGTTCCTGTTGCCATCCTCTTTAACGAAGGACTTGCCCATTCCATATCTTCTATTTTATCTAATATCTTATTTTTTTTAATATACAACAAAGCAGAGTCCAAGTCTTCAAAAATTCTAGGGCCATCAGGTAAAAAGATTTTTAGTTTGGCAGGAAATAAAAGGTAAGTTTTGAACTGTGCTTTCTTAAGCTCTCTTATTAATGGCAAAAAAACTTTTCTTTTAGTTATTACCAAAGAAGAATAGTCATTGTCAAAACGCACAGTTGCCTCATTAATTTTAATAGGTGCTTTAGCCCATGCAGATTTTAATATCATCCCCTTGTCATAAGATGATAAAAATCTTACTATAACTGATCTAGGATACTTTTTGTTAGAGTTAAAATTAGATAAGGACCTATGGGCTCTTTCAATACCAAAAGAAAATGCTTCTGACAAGTCTAAAGTTTTGGGAAGCCAAGTATTTAAAAAGGAAGTAATGTTGTTACCTTCTATGTTTTCTGGCAGCCCAAAAATCCTAATATTATTGCGTCTAGATCTGTTTTCCAGGTCATCAAGTTTGGATTGTAGATGTGTGTTCTGCTTCAGCAAAAACTCAATGTTAATTTCTTCTTCCTGGATTCTGTTCTCCATATCATTAACGGTCTCTTCTATGCCTGTAATCTGAGCCTTCTGTTGTTGCAAGTCTTGATGTAACAAATCCATTTGTTTAGTAGTTTTTTCTATGAAGTTATCAATTTTAGTATCCAGTTTGTCCATTTTGGTTGTTAGTTGCTGAATAGTAGATATCGGAGACTGAAGCTCTTTCTTGATGCTGGAATCCTGAGTGTTTGCCTTACTGGAACTCATTTTGAACAGAGGTGATAAAAGAGAAATTTCCAAGATGATTTCTGACAGGAAAATGATTGAAATTTTCTTTCTTTTTTAGATATTATTCAAGAAACTGATATTCCAAACATATTTAGAAAGAAAATTATTTCATTAGTTGATTTTAAAGTAATTCTTTCCTGTCAGTGCAGTTAAGTTGGTGGAGCTGAAGAAATCTGCTGCTATCCTGTGTTCATCCTTGGCCACGCCCCCCCCATATGCTTAGTTTTTGATGTATTTATCATTGTATTATTCTCCTCTGCCCAAGTGGTCAATTTAGTCAAGTTATTTTGCAGACATGCCTTAACTGTAATGCATGTAATCAGTTTACCCAAGTTCAGGGCATCTGCATATAGACTGTAGAACACCTCAGATGAAAACGTTGGGTCTGAAAGATACCAATCTAAACAAGTAAGGGCCTAGGACAGAGTCCTGTGGGACACCTTAACTGTAACCAAGGATTTCGCCTGTCCAGTTGCTGTATTATAACTTGCTATGTCCTCTTTGTAAGCCATGCAGCTGGCCATCTTATCAAGAGTATATTAATACCTAGTTGTACTAATTTATTGATCAGTGTTGTGTGCATGGCCCTGTTAAATGCTGAAGTTAAATCTATGTAAATTACATTGCAGCACAATTTCTCATTCATAGGTGTGTTATTGTCATAGAACATCATGTTACAGATGGCAATAGATCTGTTTTCGACATATGCATGCTGATGTATGATTTCAAGTCCCAACCTATCCATTTCTGACATTAACGTATCCAATATTACCTTTTCCATTATTTTTCCACAACATGAAAGTAGACTTAAGGGTCTATATGACTTTGGGTTTGTCCTACTCCCCTTTCCCTTAAAAACAGATTTAATAAGCACATGCCTCCAATCTTGAGGAATCTCCCTATATTTATATGACCTAGTGAATAATGGATTTAATGGTACTGTAAGTTCTTGCTGAAGTGTTCTCAGGTCATTTTTACTAATTCCATCTCCTCCCTGCGCTTTGTTTGGATCCAGTTTGCGCAATTCTTTTTCAATGTAATTTAATTTGATTCCAGTATCTGGGATTACATGGATGTCACTAGGACAATTTACCACCCCTTTTTGTGGATCCAAATTGTTTTGCATAAGATTTTGTAAATATATCTATAATCTGTTGTGTCTAAGAATAATTTTTAGAATCTGCACCATTTTAGTTTGTGTCTTTACTCCTTCGTGTAGCTATAAAAAGGTTTCCTATTATGCTCAATGTCTTTATGTAAATTTTGTTCAAACTTTAAGTATAGTTAGACAAGATCAAGTAATCTGTCATGCTTGTTTATTTCAGTTTTCAAAGTTGTAGTTCAACCTCTCTTCCATTTCTTATATTTTTGCTCTCACCTTAATCAAATATCTTGTTCATATGGAAGTTTATCCACCTGATGTTAAAACATTTTTTTTTTATTTTTTTGCACTCAAAAATTCTCTTTCAAAACTTTCCACATTCCATCTGCAGTTTTTCCACTGAACACCTCACTCCAGTTAGTTTTACATAGTGACCATTTTGCTTCCATATAATCTGTAATTAACCTTCTGAGCATTAGCTTAGATTTCAATTTGGCAGAATTATCTAGCAACAAATTAACCTTTGTAACCCCATGATCACTGCACACCAGTAGTGGTAAAACTTGACTTGAAGTTACAGTATTTTTTTGGGGCACACAAACAGTGTCTAGTACGTTCTGTCCCCTGGTAGTTTTTTTCACACTCTGAAGCAATTGTTGATGTTCGTGTTTCACTGTTGCAGTCCTTACAAAATGGGTTTTTCGGCTCCCGGTAGCCCACAGTCGGCCCGAACACCAAAGTCCTTGGTATACGACGTCGGCTGCCTTCGGTTTAAGCCTGACGTCAGGACGTCCGGTACAAAAGAAAGCAGCCAAAGCCATTTCCCCAGTCTTTCTTGCCGCGGAGCCCGAAGCAGAAGCATTTTGCACGAGTGCCGGTCGGCCGAGTACCTTCTTTTTGTATTCAGACTGCTTAGTTGAAGACATACTCAGATAAGTACCCCGTTGGGGACCCCCTTTTCTTGCTTTAAAGAATGTCAGAGAAAGTTAATAACTGTATTGCCTGTGGAAAATAGATTCCGCACCGTGATTTTCACTCCTGTTGTATCACTTGTTTGGGCCTTGAGCACGATATCCCTGATTGTGTTCTCTGTGCTTCTTTCAACCCGTGTACCATTTGACGTAGAGCTTAGGATCTTGTTCAAGCATTTTGAAGTTTGCCCTAAGTTCATCAGTATGGGGTCTTCTGGTCTTCCGACTTCAGATGTTCCTAAGAAGCGCAAGGATAAGGACCGCGACAGGCTTGGGTCAAATTAACCAACAACGTCTCTGTTAAGTTGGCTGTCGGCCCAGCGGTAGCCAGTGAGGCACTTTCATTGCCCCTGCAGTCCGCGGATATTCAGCAGCAGGCGTCTGCAGAGACCTTTTCTGAGTCCTCCATACAGCAGGCTTCCACTTCATCTTCTGACCGTCCGCCAGTCACCGCCTCTGATGGATCCAGAGCCACTAAGCAGGCGCCGGCTTCTGACGCTGCTCTTCTCCACCTGGAAACCATATCCAGACCGACCTTGGTTCAGGCTACTGCGGCGGCTAGGCCTCCTGAGTCCCTCTGGCTTTCTAGCAGGCCTTCCAGCCGAAAATCTACTCCAAAGCAGGCGCTGGCCTCCCCTTAAATGCCTCCGTCTCAGATGATTAAGATGGCTAGTGATCTCTTGACCCTTATCAGGGGCTCTCGGCCACCTCCTTTTGAGAGGGCTAGGGAATTGTCCCCAGAAGTTTTGTCTGCCTCAGACTCTGAGGTTTCCAGCACCTCTACTGATGAAGAGGGAAACTCTCAACTTTTTTCCTGGTTTTGAGGATTCTGATGCAGAAGACTCCATCCCTTCTGCCTCCCCTCCAGAAGATTTTTCTTTTGGAGATAGTCTGAATACTCTTGGGGAGCATTTCAAATGGGAAAGTCAGGACTACCCTCAGTCTAAGAAACGGTTTAGGGAATTCTTGGATTTGCCACAGCATAAGCCTTTGGCTATCCCTCCAGTTTTGGAAGTTGTTGATGTTTTCATGGAGAATTCTTTGACTCCTTATTCTGTTCCTCCTGCTCCCAGAAAGCCTGACAGGTATTAGAGTTCCTGATTCTCATCAGTTTCTTTTCAAGAATCCTACTGCTGATCCAGAGTTTTTCTCAGGGCCCTAAAGGTGTTAAAGCCACAGTTGCTAAAAATCCTGTTCCTTCTGACGGGGAATCTAGGGCCTTGGATAGATGGGGTAAAAAGGTTTATACTTTTTCCACCCTGGCTATTAGGTCTGTTAGTTGTCTTTTTCGTATGCTTAATTATCAGCAGCATACTTTGGAGGCCATTAAGGCTAAAATTGCTGATGTTCCTTCCCTGATGGAGAGTAAGGACATGCAAGATTTATTGAATTCTGCCACTCTTGTCACTAAACATTCTCTACATTCTGATTTCGGCACTTTGGAGGCTTCTTGCAGGGCAGCTGCCTCTGGTTCTGTTATTAGAAGACATGCTTGGCTCAAGGAACAGCCCCTTTCTGAACCTGTCAAATCTAAGTTACTGGATGAGCCTTTACACAAGGGTAGCAGAACAGAAGAGGTGTTGAAAAAGTTGGAAGATGAGGCCAAATCTATGCAAACTGTTAAGGATTTTCTGCAAGTTCAGCCTCCTCGTTTTAGTAGGCATTACCTTCTAAGAATTGAACTTTTCCTGACCCTAGTAAACAAGGTCGCTCTGGGCCTAGGGGTTACAGGTCTTCTAGAGGACAGACTTCCACCCCTCAAAAGGCTACGCACTGGCAGGCTTCCTCTTCAAAATCGGGGAGTACTAAGCAAACTTCCCAAAGCAAGCATTCCCAATCACTCCGGCCTTCCCCTGCCTGCCTTTGTGGGCCCAAGGTTTCCTTTGGGGGGAAGGTTAGCAATTTTTGCAGATGTCTGGCACACCATCACAGATGACAGATGGGTGCTCAGAATAGTATCCCAAGGCTACAAGTTCTCCTTTCACACCTTCCCGGTCCACCAAGGATACCCAGATATCCCCACACATCAAAGAGCAGAAGCAGAAAAGCAAGTTTTTTCTTTGCTAAACCTAGGAGCAATAGAGCCAGTTCCTGCACTACAGATAGGCCAGGGTTTCTACTCAAGACTTTTCCTGGTTCCCAAAACAGGGGTACCTGGTGCCCTATTCTGGATTTGTCCATTCTAAACACTTTTCTGGTGATTCCCAAGTTCAGAATACTCACCCTTCAGCAGTTGCTGCCAGTGCTGGCCAAGGAGTCCTGGCTGGTGACTTTGGATCTCAAAGAAGCTTATCTGCACATCCCAATAAGGGAAAGCTGCAGGCAGTTCCTTCACTTCAGGGCGGGGAACAGGCACTTCCAATTCTCTGCACTGCCCTTTGGCCTATCTACTGCTCCCAGAGTTTTTGCAAAATGCCTGGCTGCAGTCCTTGCTTTTTGCAGGTTAAGAAACATTCAAATTTACCCTTACTTAGACGATTGCCTTATTCAGGCAAACTCTCCTGGATCATCACGAGTGGCAACTAAACAAGACCATCTTCTATCGCATCATTCAGCGTTGGGACACTCCCCAGGTGGATCTCTCTTCATCTCTGACCAACCACCTTCTTTCAACCTTTTGCACTAGGGATCATCAAGACAAAGCTTGGAAAGTGGATGCTCTGTCCTTCCCTTGGACATAGCTCTCTTATCTATGCATTCTCTCCTCTGCCTCTTCTTCCCAGAGTGCTGTTAATAAGGGACGAAAAACCAAGGGCCATTGTCATAGCTCCAGACTGGCCCAGGCAACATTGGTATCTACTATTTCGCGGTCTCTCCCAGTCTCAGCCTTGGCATCTTCCCCTGATAACCAGATCTTTTGGTTCAGGCGGGGGGAAAAATTCTGCATCCTCATCTTCAGACTTTGCATTTGGTAGCCTGGCTCATAATTTAAACCTTTCCCAACAGGTGGTTGAGGTGCTCCGTGAGGCCAGGAGGCCTAGCACTAGGAAATCTTATGCAGATGAGTGGAAATGATTCTCCATTTGGATGCAAACTAGAGGGGAAGACCCTTCTCAACCTTCTCTTCCTCTTATTCTTGACTGTCTGGCAGGCTTACTTAATGGTGGACTTTCCTTTTCTTCTATCAAGATTCATGCTTCAGCTATTTCTGCTCATTGTTCCTTTGAGCAACCCATTTTCTCTCATCCCTTCATGAAAAAGTTCCTCAGGGGAGCTAGCAATTTAAAGCCTCCCAGAAGGGCACATACTCTTGCTTGGGATCTTAATTTTGTACTAGAGAAACTTACTCTGCCTCCTTTTGAAACAGCTGCCTCAGCAGATTTTAAGTTTCTCTCCTGGAAAACTGCCTTTCTCTTTGCTATTATTTCAGCTAGAAGAGTTTCACTAGTGTGTATCATCTTCCATGTGGATTGGGTTTCTCTTCGAACTAATCCCTCTTTTATGCCTAAGTTGGTTTCTAGCTGGACTCTTAACCAGTCTATCCACCTGCCTACTCTCTTTCCTAATCCTCAGAATAAAGGAGAAAGGTTAATGCATTCCCTGGGTGTGCATAGACAGCTTATATTTTACCTGGACAGGACTAAACCTTTTCGAAAGTCTGATCAGTTGTTGGTCAGATGTTCATCGTGTTACACAAGTCATTACACTTGGGTTATCCTGTTGTCAGGCGGTTCCCCAGTCGGCCTGAGTTCCAAAGTCTTGGTCCGGCGTCAGTTGCTGATGCCTCCTCCCTGACGTCAGTGCGACAGGGGTATATAAGATGCAGCCAATGCCATTTTCTTCTGTTTTCTTGCTGCGCAGTGCCCGAAGCAAAAGCAGTTCGCAAGTGCTGGTTGGCCGACTCCTGAGATTTTCATTCCGAATCCAGAAGCGAAGTCTTCTACAAAGCTAAGTACCCCGTTGGGGAAACTTTTTCTTGCCTCAGACCGATGTCAGTAAAAGTTAATAGTTGTATTTCTTGTGGGAAGCAAATACCTCATAAGGATTTCCATTCTTATTGTATCCCATGCCTAGGCCCAAACCATGATGTCACTGGTTGTCGGTTTTGTGCTAGGTTTAACAAGCGTACTATTAAACGTCGGTTTGATTTTGCCCGACATTATTTTGGTCAAAAATTCAATTACACCATGCCGTCGGAACTACCGATGACCAGAATACATAAAAAGCGCAAAGACAAGGACAGGCATCCGAGGCCCAAAACTGACGATGCCTCTTCTAGGCCATTCGCCGATTCTCCGGTTTTCAGCGAGGCGCCTTCGCAGCCCCTGACGACCGCTTCTTTAGAACTACAGGCTGCCTCTGACTCCCATGTGGAGATGGCTGGGCCTTCTGATGTACAAGATTTTCAGCCTACCGAGACGAACCCTTCAGAGGGATCCGGAGTAGCTGACCCATAGCTTCAGAGGGTGTTTTCAGACCTACTCAGTTAACCATTAAATCTTCTGCTAAGTCTAAACCTCCTTTAAAAACAAAGAAACAAATTCAACATTCACCAGGACAGGCCTCCATGCCTAAGAAACAAATGCTCAAAATGGCCGAAGACCTTATAACTCTGATCAGGGGGTCCCATCACCCTCCTGATAAAAGGCCTAGACAGGATGCAGACTATGACTCATCCGACCAGGTATCCATCTCTTCAGATTCTTCCTCAGACCTAGGATATTCTTTACCCCCTTATGAGGATTCTGATGCTGAGGAATCAATTCCATCAGCCTCTCCGCCTGAGGACTACTCCTTTGGGGAAACCTTACATACCATGAGGGAGCATTTCCATTGGGAGGGCCAGGATTACTCAGAATCCAAGAAAAGGCTCAGAGACTTCCTTTTATTACCTCATCACAGACCCCTTGCTGTTCCGCCAGTGTTAGATATTGTGGATGATGTGTATACTGAATCCACCTTAAATCCTGATTCTTTACCTCCAGCCCCAGTTAAGCCTGACAGATACTACAGAGTCCCTGACTCTCACAAATTTCTTTAGAAAAGCCCTGTTGCTGACCCTGAAACTATTTCTCGGGGCCCCAAAGAGGTTAAAGCCTCATCAGCAAAGAATCCAGTCCCCTCTGACAGAGATTCCAGAGCATTAGACAGATGGGGGAAGAAAGTATATACATCTGCAACTTTAGCAATGAGGGCCTTAAACTGCCAGTTTCACATGATAAAATATCAGCAATATTTGATGTTTCTGTTGAAACAAAAAATGCTTCCTAACTCAGATCCTCCTAATTTTAAGGAAATGCAGGATTTATTGCATGCAGCTGAACAAGTGGGAAAACATACTTTGCAATGTGGTTTTGACTCTTTAGAGGCCTCCTTTAGAGCAGCAGTTACAGGTTCTGTCATTAGAAGACCTGCTTGGTTAAAAGAACATACGTTACCAGATCATGTTAATGCAAAGCTATTGGATGCACCTTTGCAGCAGGATGTGTTATTTGGAGTTAAGGCAGAAGAGGTATTAAAGAAAATGGAGGATAAGGCAAAATCTATGCAAACGGTGAAGGATTTCTTACAGGTTCAGCCTCCTCGATTTAGCAGAAATTGGCCAACAAAGAATTGGTCCTTTCCAATTACAGACAAGCCTCAAAGGGGCAGATACAGACGCCCAAGAGGTAGAGGTCAACCACAAGGTCCTTACGGGCCTCGACAATGGGTTGCATCAACCCAGAAAGAAGAAGACAGGCCCCAACCATATAAAAAACAGCCCCAATGACTTCCCACTACAGCTGCCAAACAGTTCTCTCTTGGCAGCCCCCTTGGGGGAAAACTGGCACTTTTCTATCACAATTGGCATATGATCACCAAAGACAAATGGGTTCTCAACATTGTATCTCAAGGTTACAGGTTCCACTTTCACACTCTGCCAAGGCTAAAAGGAATGCCAAGTCTGCCACCAAATCAATGGACAGAGGCTCAAAAACAAATTGCAGCACTCATGGCCATGAGAGCTATTCAAAAGGTACCACCACAAGAGCAAGGACAAGGATTTTACTCAAGACTCTTTCTGGTACCCAGAAAGGACAAAGACTGGAGGCCCATTCTGGATCTTTCTTCTCTAAACACTTACCTGGATGTTCACAAAATTCAAAATGTTGACACTACAGCAGCTTCTTCCCATGCTGGGCAAGAAAGCTTGACTCGTAACTTTGGACCTCAAGGAGGCATACCTACATGTCCCTATCAGACAAAACTGCAGAAGATACCTCAGATTCATAGCTTGTTCAATGCACTACCAATTCTCTGCACTGCTCTTTGGCTTATCTACTGTGCCCAGGGTCTTCACAAAGTGCCTGGCACCAGTAATTGCATTTTGAAGACAGAAAGGAATTCAAATTTATCTGTACCTGGACGACTGCCTGATTCAAGCAGAGAGCAAGGACATTCTTCTAAAGCATCTGGTGTTTGTAACAAAGTTATTAAGTTGCCTAGGGTACACAGTAAACGGAAAGAAATCAAAACTAGTGCCCTCACAAGAGATACTATTCCTGGGTGCCAGCTTGAATACAACGGCCCAGATGGCTTATCTCACGCCAGACAAGCAAGGACATCTGACTCAATATTTTCAATTGATGGCAACAAGAACCCAGCTCCCTGCAAGAAAAATTCTGCAGGCCTTGGGTTACATGGCATCTTGCATACTACTAATTCCGTATGCCAGACTGCATATGAGGAAACTACAGTGGTACCTAAAGAGTGCCTGGTCTCAACACTGTCAAAGTTTGGAAACAGTAATACCACTAATTCCTTGCCTTCAACAGGAGTTTCGATGATGGGCTCAAGCTGGTCACCTCAACAAGGGACAGCCTTTCACTGAACCCACAGCCAGGCAAACACTGACAACAACCAAACACTCGAAAACAGCAAACCAAGAATCCAAAATAACGGTAGACTGAACCAAGCAAATACCTGAGGCAAAACGTAAAACGTAAAACTATTTATTCGAAATAACACAATGAAGAACCACCTTGATATGAGCGCTTTTGTTTGGCTGTGCCAAACTTTTTCAAATACAACACGTAACTCAACCACGTGGATTAAATACATTTCTTTACGTCATAATGACGAATTTATGACTAACATCAATTCATCTTACTAGAAAACAAATGCATGATATGAAGTTGTTTAAAAACAGTTTAAAAACAATCATAACGAAAACCATAAGGGACAGGAATGGATCGTATACTCGAAAACACTGAGATACAATAAAATGGGCTGAGATAACACAGAACTAAATGTTGACTTAGACTAAGCATATCATTTCTAATAAAAAACAATTATTTATGCAAGATATATGTAATAATATAATAATGTGTATAATAATATGTATATATTTGTGTGTGTTTTTTGTTATACTGCTGACATTACTGACCTAATGTCACAAAAAGCTTAATAAATTTGTTCCTATAACCTATATACTAAATCAAACACATGTAACCATGGTGCATTTTTTATGTTTTTTATATATTTTATATATATATTTTATATATATATATATATATATATATATATATATAACCGGGAAACAAATTGTTATTCTGATACAAATATATAATTTATGAAAAATATGTATATAATCTATGTATAAATATAAATAACCATATAAATATATAAATATAAATGTATATAACTTAATACTAAAAATCTTTTATTTTAAAATTAAAATTATATATAAAAAAATATAAGAATATAAGTATAACTTTGCCCATATATATATATATATATATATATATATATATATATATATACATATATACACACAGAATCTCATATAGTTTTCTACTGTGCAATGATTAAATATATGTATACATTGTTTAATATAATAATAAGATTTGTTGATGAACTTTTTTGATGAACAAATAATAATGTCTATCTATGCATGGTCTTTAACTTTAAAATACTACTAATGGAAATATGATTGTTCATTCCTGGCCAGTTGTTTGAGTTTAATCTCAACTGCCATTCCAGTTCGTGTTTTTCCAGAAGTGGTTGCCATGCACCCTCTCTAACATCAGGTTTTATGACATCTAACACCACAAATTTGAAATTGTGATCAGGAAACATAATACAATGCTTTGCTAGGGCATTAACGTCACTTTGATCCCTAATTGCCCTAATATGTTCACCAATGCGCTCCTTCAATTTACGTTCAGTTTTTCCTACGTAGAACATGGGACAAAACTGGCAGAGTGCACAATATACCACTCTCTCAGTATTACAGCATGCTTTATGATTTAATGTAACCTTGAAGTTATTAATAATTAAATGATTAGTTTCAATCACAAATTTACAAAATTTACATCTACCACATCTGAACGTTCTTCCTACAGAACTGTTATTTGATTCAAAAAGGCCTTTTATGTTTTTACCTTTTTTATATACTATTATAGGTTTGTCTTCCATGATACCATGTAGAGATGTATCATTTTTAATTATTTGCCAATTTTTACATAATATTTGTCTTATTATGGTACTGTGTATGTTATAGTTAGTGATAAATGCATTTCTAAAGTTCTTTTTATTATCACTAATGTTGTTGGATCCTAATAATTCCACTTTGTTCATATTACTTTCTAATATCATAAAACTTTCAGACTGTAGTGAGTGATTTAAATCACTATTTATATTAACTGTTTGATGTTTAGATATAGAGTTAATATGTTTTAATAAAGGTTTATAAAAAAGATTTGCTCTCTTATTTATAACTTCTTTCTTAACTTCTTCTATCAAGTTATTAGGGTATCCTCTGTTTTTGAACATATCTACTAATAATTGGCATTCTAATAGAAAGTCTTCCCATACACTTACCATCCTTGCAGCCCTCACGAATTGGCCTTTGATTACAGCCTTTTTCTGAGGGAAAGGATGGCAGCTATTAAAATGCAAAAGCGTATTACTATATGTTTCCTTACGATAAATTTTGGTTTTGTAAGACTTATGTATACCATCTTTTTCTATCCAAACATCTAGATAGGCTATGTTACGCAAATCATAATTCATTGTGAATTTTAAAAACAACGTAGTGTGATTTAAATATTCTAAAAATTCATTTAAAATTTCACTATTCCCGGTCCAAACAATAAAAATATCATCTAAAAAGCGGAGGTAAAGTTTACAAAATTTAAAATATTCAGAATTGAAAACATGATCGTATTCCCAAACATACATCACTGTGTTAGCATACAGTCCGCCACAAGGTGACCCCATTGCCACACCTTCTTTTTGTATATAAATGTTCTTATTAAAATAAATAAAATTATTTTTCAATACAATCTCTAACAATTGTTCATACAGTTCTACTTGGTCAGTACTAACTCCCTTTTTAATATAATACGTACTGAACATTTCCATTCCTTCATTATGTGGTATAGATGAATAAAGATCTTTAACATCTATTTAAGTTTACAAAATTTAAAATATTCAGAATTGAAAACCTGATCGTATTCCCAAACATACATCACTGTGTTAGCATACAGTCCGCCACAAGGTGACCCCATTGCCACACCTTCTTTTTGTATATAAATGTTCTTATTAAAATAAATAAAATTATTTTTCAATACAATCTCTAACAATTGTTCATACAGTTCTACTTGGTCAGTACTAACTCCCTTTTTAATATAATACGTACTGAACATTTCCATTCCTTCATTATGTGGTATAGATGAATAAAGATCTTTAACATCTATAGTTACCAATAAATCTTCCTCATCATATCCTAATAAGTTCAAATTCTCTAAAAAATGCCATGAATCTTTTAAAAGGTGTGTTTCAGATTTTATATAATCCTTTAATTTACTGTCT
Source organism: Protopterus annectens (assembly GCF_019279795.1). NCBI lineage: Eukaryota > Metazoa > Chordata > Ceratodontiformes > Protopteridae > Protopterus > Protopterus annectens. The sequence continues at coordinate 407,268,707 of NC_056751.1, forward strand.
AAGAATTTTGCTATGGGGTATGTGATAGAACCCTGAGCATCAACTATTACCCTAAAAGGTGGACTGATGATATTTTTATGAATTTTTGGAACCCCGAAAATACTCGGGGTTCTTGGATAATCCATGTTAATATAATTAAACTCATCCATTGTTAACATTCCTTCAATGAATAAGTCATACAAAATGCCTCTAATTTTTCTGTATGCTACATTCTTTTCATTCATTGAACTAAGTGAATAAGTATCACTCTCTAAAATACTTAACATATTCTGTATGTAATCACTATTGTTGAAAATCGTGATGCCTCCGCCTTTATCAGGTTTTATAAACCTCACTGTGTCTATGTTAGATGTGTATATTAAAGTTTCATAATCTTTTTTTGACAGATTATATTTAATATGGGTATTTGTTTCCCGGTTATATATATATATATATATATATATATATATATATATATATATATATATATATATAAAAATATATATATAAAATATATAAAAAACATAAAAAATGCACCATGGTTACATGTGTTTGATTTAGTATATAGGTTATAGGAACAAATTTATTAAGCTTTTTGTGACATTAGGTCAGTAATGTCAGCAGTATAACAAAAAACACACACAAATATATACATATTATTATACACATTATTATATTATTACATATATCTTGCATAAATAATTGTTTTTTATTAGAAATGATATGCTTAGTCTAAGTCAACATTTAGTTCTGTGTTATCTCAGCCCATTTTATTGTATCTCAGTGTTTTCGAGTATACGATCCATTCCTGTCCCTTATGGTTTTCGTTATGATTGTTTTTAAACTGTTTTTAAACAACTTCATATCATGCATTTGTTTTCTAGTAAGATGAATTGATGTTAGTCATAAATTCGTCATTATGACGTAAAGAAATGTATTTAATCCACGTGGTTGAGTTACGTGTTGTATTTGAAAAAGTTTGGCACAGCCAAACGAAAGCGCTCATATCAAGGTGGTTCTTCATTGTGTTATTTCGAATAAATAGTTTTACGTTTTGCCTCAGGTATTTGCTTGGTTCAGTCTACCGTTATTTTGGATTCTTGAAACACTGACAACAGATGCATCGGATTACGCCTGGGGAGCACACATGGCAGGAAAATGTATCCAGAGCAAGTGGCCCGCAGAACAAAGGCATCTTCACATCAATCAAAAAGAGATGCTAGCTCTACAAAATGCCCTTATAGCTTTCAAGGACCTTCTGCGTCCAGGACAACTACTACTAAAGACAGACAACACCACAGTTATGTGGTACATAAACAAGCAAGGGGGCACTCACTCTTATCCCCTCTGCAGACAAGCCATGACCTTGTGGAACACAGCTCTAACCTATCAAGATGTTCATCGTGCATACAGCTGCAGTAATCACAGATGGGTTTTCTGCCATCAGGTGGGTCCTCGGTCGGCCGAATTCCAAAGTCTAGGTCCGGCGTCGGTTGTTGTCGCTTTCTTTCCTGACGTCAGTGAGGCAGGGGTATACAAGACACAGCCGACGCCATTTTCTTCAGTCTTTTTTGCCGCGCGGTGCCCGAAGCAGAAGCAGTTCGCAAGTGCCGGTCGGCCAGCTCCTGAATTTACGAAAAATTGGAAACCGAAGTCGTCTTTAAAGCTAAGTACCCCATTGGGGAAACTTTTTTTTGCCTCAGACCGATGTCAGAAAAAGTTAACAATTGTATATCTTGTGGGAAGCAAATACCGCATAAGGATTTCCATTCCCTCTGCATACCTTGTTTAGGCCCAGACCACGATGTCTCGGGCTGTCGCTTTTGCGCTACTTTCAATAAACGCACTATTAAGCGTCGGGCGGAGTTCGCCCAACACCTTTTTGGTAAAGCCTTTGATTATAAAATGTCGTCGGAGACTCCGACTACCGTTTTGTCCAACAAACGCAAGGACAAGGACTGACACGCGAGGCCTGCGGTCTCCACCGACACCACGCCAAAACCGGCTACACGTGGTCCGGTTCTCAGCGAGACGCCTATGCAGTCCCTGACTACCGACGACACTTCTTTGGCGGTGTCTTCTGTAACCGAGACCGCAGGTACCTCGGCCCATACCCAGACTACAACCACCGAAGCCACTGTGAGCGTTGAGCCTCCTAATGTGGACAGGTCCACTTCCACCCATGGTGTGTCTTTAGACCCTTATCTTCCTTTTCCATTAAGGCCTTTACTAAGTCCAAATCAGCCAGGCATCCTAAGAGGCCTGTTACACAGGGCCCATCTCCAGGCCCCATGCCTAAAAAGCAGATGCTTAAAATGGCTGAGGATTTAATTACTCTTATCAGGGGTTCCCAACCCCCTCCAGACAAGAGACCCAGAGTGGAGGAAGATTCTCCCTCTTCTGATCAGGGCTCCATTTTTTCAGAACTTTCTGATGTAGAGGAACACTCTTACTCCCCTTTTGAAGATTCTGATGCAGAGCAGTCCATTCCTTCTGTATCTCCTCCAGAGGATTTTTCTTTTGGGGAAACCTTGCACACCTTGAGGGAACACTTCCATTGGGAAGGCCAAGACTTTTCTGATTCCAAGAAAAGACTTAGGGAATTTCTTTTGTTACCTCAACACAGACCTCTGGCGATACCTCCTGTCTTGGACATACTTGATGATGTTTATTCGGAGGCTTGCCTTAATCCGGATTCCCTGCCTCCTGCCCCAGTCAAGCCTGATAGGTACTACAGAGTTCCTAACTCCCACCAGTTTCTTTACAAAAGCCATAATGCTGACCCTGAAACCATTTATCAAGGCCCCAAGGGAATGAAGGCCTCTACTGCTAAGAATCCACTACCTTCCGAAAGAGAGTCAAGATCCTTAGAAAGGTGGGGAAAAAGGTATATACCTCGGCCACCCTAGCCATGAGGGCCTTAAATTGTCAGTTTCATATGCTTAAATATCAGCAGTTTCTGTTATCACAATTAAGAAATAAAATGTCTCAACCTGAACAATCAGATTTGAAGGAGTTGCAGGATATGATGCATAGTGCAGAACAAGTGGGTAAACACACCTTACAATGTGGCTATGATGCCCTAGAGGCCTCAAGTAGAGCTGCTGTTACAGGATCAGTCATTCGTAGACATGCCTGGCTTAGGGAACAAATCTTGCCTGATCATGTGAAAGCTAAACTACTAGATGCTCTTTTACAAAAGGATGTGCTATTTGGTACTAATGCTGAGGAGGTACTACGGAAAATGGAAGAAAAAGCCAAATCTATGCAAACTGTCAACAGGTTCAACCACCACGTTTTAGCTGAAATTGGCCTTCTAAAAACTGGTCCTTTCCAGCCACGGACAAGCCCCAAAGAGGTAGATACAGGCGCACAAGGGGCAGAGGACAATCACAAGGATCATATAGAGGCAGGCAATGGCAAACTCCAGCACCAAGAGGTGGCGAAGACAGTGCACAACAATACAGGAAACAAACCCAATGACTTCCTCCTTTCCATGCCAAGCAAGTCTCAGCTGGCAGCACCCTTGGGAGGAAAGCTGGCATTATTTACAAGAAATTGGCATATTGTCACAACAGAGAAATGGATCCTGGACGTTATAAACAGAGGCTACAGATTTCATTTTCACACTCTTCCAAAAATGAGAGGCATGCCAAACCTGCCACGCAATCAAAGGGCAGAGGCACAACTACAAATTTCAAAGCTCATAGACATGAAAGCTATTCAAGCGGTACCTACTCAAGAACAAGGTCAAGGTTTTTATTCCAGGCTATTTCTGGTACCAAGGAAAGGAACCGACTGGAGACCCATTTTGGACTTGTCCATCCTAAACACATTCTTACTCGTACCAAAATTCAAGATGCTCACATTACAGCAGCTTCTTCCCATGCTGGGCAAGGAGTTTTGGCTGGTAACATTGGACCTCAAGGAGGGCATACCTGCATGTCCCAATCAGACAAAGCTGCAGAAGATACCTCAGATTTCTTGCAGGTTCAATTCACTATCAATTCTCTGCATTGCCCTTTGGCTTATCTACTGCGCCCAGAGTATTCACAAAATGCCTGGCATCAGTAATTGCCTACTGCAGACTTCAAGGGATACAAATTTACCCTTATTTGGACGACTGCCTGATCCAGGCGGACAGCAAGCACATCCTTCTGGAACATCTGGCTTATGTAACACGGTTACTGAATTCCCTGGGATATACAGTCAACAAAGAGAAATCCAGGCTAACACCATCTCAGAAAATAACTTTCCTGGGTGCCAATTTGGACACAAACACCCAGATGGCCTATCTTATGCCAGAAAAACAGGGGCAACTAACTCAGTACTTCAAAATACTAGCAAATTGTACCAGGCTTACTGCAAGGAAAATCCTGCAGGCTCTGGGCTTCATGGCGTCTTGCATTCTTTTAATCCCATGTGCAAAGTTGCGTATGAGGAAACTTCAATGGTACCTAAAAAACATATGGTCTCAACACAGCCACAGTTTGGAAACAATAATACCAATAATTCCATGTTTGCAAAAGGAATTTCTATGGTGGGCCCAAGCATGTCAAACAAACACAGGTCTCCCATTCTGCAAGCCTCAAGCAAATCAAGTCATCACAACAGACGCCTCAGATTACGCCTGGGGGGCGCACATGACAGACAGGTGCATTCAGGGCAAATGGTCCCAAAAGGAAAAGCACCTTCACATCAATCAGAAAGAAATGCTAGCAGTGATAAATGCAATTACAGCTTTCAAGGACCTCCTGCATCCAGGACAATTATTGATAAGAACAGACAACACCACGGTAATGTGGTACATAAACAAGGAGGAACACATTCATACCCCCTGTGCAGACTAGCCATGACACTTTGGAACTTGGCTCTGGAATGGCAAGTCGAACTTCAGGCACAGTACTTGCCAGGTTTGGAATACACGCTGGCAGACAATCTAAGCAGAAATATGACAGATCCACACGAATGGAAGTTGCATCCTCAAGTGTTCTAGTTTACTTTGTTTACAAAGATAATCCAAGCGTGGGGGAGGCCAGACATAGATCTCTTCGCCTCCCACAGGAATCATCAATTGGAAAAGTTCTGTTCAAGGACCTTTCATCCAAAGGCCTGGAGAGTGGACGCCCTTTCATTCAGTTGGACAGCATGGACAGTTTACGCTTTCCCACCCCTGCCTCTTCTGCCCAAGGTACTCTTGAAAGCAGGAGCAGACAGACTGAAGATGATACTGATTGTTCCAGACTGGCCAAGACAACACTGGTACCCACTCCTGAGGAGCCTAACACATACTCCTCCCTGGTCCCTACCTCTAATGCCTCTTCTGCTGATTCAGCACAGCTACAAAACTCTTCACAGTAAGCTGAAAACACTCAATCTCGCTGCATGGAAAATTCCTTAACACCACAACAGACCCTACTCCCCAAAGAGGTGCAGGATGTCATTTTGGAGGCCAGAAGGCCATCTACTAGAAAGGCTTACTCCGCAAAATGGAAACGGTTTTGCTCTTGAAATGAGAAAAAAGGCCAGGACCCTAGAAAACTGAATTTGCCTCAGGTATTACAGTATCTAGCTGAGCTGCTGAACAGTGGGCTTTCACTTTCCTCCATAAAAATCCATGCCTCAGCCATTTCTGCAGAATTCAACACTGATCCACCCTTATTCTCCCTTATTCTCTCACCCACTCTTAAGACAGTTCCTCAGAGGGGCTAAGAATATAAGACCACCAAGGAAACAACCAATGCCAGCCTGGGATCTTAATTACATTCTAGAAAAATTAACATTGCCTCCCTTTGAACCAGCTGCCTCAACAGATTTGCAATATTTGTCCTGGAAAACAGCCTTCCTTCTGGCCATTACCTCAGCTCGTAGGGTTTCGGAACTACAAGCCCTCATGGCTGTGCAGCCCTTTCTCATCTTCCGTCAGGACAGGGTTTCCCTTCGAACCAACCCATCATTTATGCCTAAAGTGGTATCCAGGGTAGCTTTAAACCAAGCCATACACTTACCTACCTTTTACCCCAATCCTCAAAACAAAGGGGAAAGGCTGCTACACTCCTTAGACATCCATAGACAGCTACGTTATTATTTGGACAGAACAAAGCCTTTCAGGAAATCAGAACAACTTTTTGTGTCCTATGCTGTAGGAGCTCAAGGGAAGCCAGTTACCAAACAGACAATTTCAAAATGGATAGGCCACTGCATACGGTTTTGTTACTCCTATCATGGAAAATCTGTCCCTACAGGCATCCGATCCCACTCCACCAGGGCCACAGCTACCTCTACAGCCTTCCTCAGAGGAGTTCCTACCAAAGATATTTTGGAGGCAGCCACTTGGAGTTCTGTGCATACCTTCACAAAACACTATCACCTGCCTTTATATTCCAAAACTAGAGCAGGCTTTGCCACTGCTGTGTTGCAGGGCATTCTGGCTCATCCCAGTTCCACCTAGTGCCTACCACCCTGTGCGTAGCTTTGGGATTCTACCCATCTGTGATTACTGCAGCTGTATGCACGATGAACATAGTACAGTTTTATACCTACCATAAATGTAGATGTTCGAGTGCTAATACAGCTGCAGTACAGTTTTCCCTCCCTCCTTCCCCTCTTGGTAAAGGCCTAGGGCCTAACCCCTCTTCATACAACCTGTTTGGGTTATCCTTCTATGGTATATTTGCTTGCAACTACTGATTTTTGATTATATTGCATTGCATGTATATAAACATAATTTATGTATTGCCTTCCTTCTGGGGGCACCTGACATCTGGGGCAAGAAAGACTGAAGAAAATGGTGTCGGCTGTGTCTTGTATACCCCTGCCTCACTGACGTCAGGAAAGAAAGCGACAACAACTGACGCCGGACCTAGACTTTGGAATTCGGCTGACCGAGGACCCGCCTGACGGCAGAAAACCCATCTCTGATTACTGCAGCTGTATTAGCACTCTAACATCTACATTTATGGTAGGTACAAAACTGTACTTTCATCTGCAAGCACAATTCCTGCCAGGAGAGAAAAACACACTGGCAGACGACTTAAGCAGAAACATCATGGATCCCCACGAATGGGAATTGAATCCACAAATATTCAGAATGATAACACAAAAATGGTGGAGCCCAGACATAGATCAGTTTGCATGCCCAATGAACTGCCAGCTACAGAAATTCTGCACGAGGACTTACCACCCACAAGCATAGAAAGTGAATGCCCTCTCATTCAGCTGGAAAAACCTACAAGTATATGCTTTCCCACCACTACCTCTCCTTCCAAAGGTACTCGTAAAACCCAGGCAAGAAGAGCCAAAGATGATCTTGATTGCCCCAGACTGGCCATGCCAGCACTGGTACCCAATCTTAAAGAACTTGGCACAAGGACCACCCTGGATTTTGCCTCAAATACCACATATTCTGACTCAGCACAACAATCAGATAGATACTTCATAGCCAGATAAAAACTTTAAACCTGGCTGCATGGAAAATTACTTAGTCAAGCAAGCAATGCCTCTCTCCAAAGCTGTTATGGATGTCATTCTGGAGGCCAGAAGGCCTAGCACCAGGAAAGCCTATTCGGGTAAATGGAAGAGATTCTGTGCCTGGAACCAGTCACACAGCCTTGACCCACTTGTCCCAAATATTCCTCGTATACTACAATATTTAACTGAGATGCTGGACAAAGGACTCTCCTTTTCATCCATCAAGATCCTCTCCTTTGCCATCTCTGCTCATTAGAACATGGATCCACCAATTTTCTCTAATCCCTTGCTAAAACAGTTCCTCAGAGGGGCTAAAAACATAAGACCGCCCCGTAGAGCACCTACTCCAACTTGGGACTTCAACTTCGTGTTGGAAAATTAACTTTACCTCCCTTTGAGCCAGCTAACACAGCAGATTTAAAAAATGTCTCTTGGAAAACTGCTCTGCTCCTGGCAATAACATCAGCAAGAAGAGTTTCAGAATTACAGGCACTAATGGCAGTGGAACCTTTCATCATTTTCCACCAAGACAGGGTGTCCTTAAGAACAAACCCTACTTTTATGCCAAAGGTGGTATCAAGTGTGGCTCTAAACCAAACTATTCACTTGCCAACTTTTTATCCAAACCCACAGAATAAAGGGGAGAGATTTCTGCATTCTTTGGACATACACAGGCAGTTACGCTTCTACTTGGACAAAACCAAAGCTTTCAGAAAAACTGAGCAATTATTGGTAGTATATGCTGCAGGAGCACAGGGAAAAGCCATTTCAAAACAGACGATTTCAAAAACTGATAGGACACTGTATATGTTTCTGCTATATACACCATGGGAAACCTGTACTTAACAGCATTAGATCTCATTCCACCAGGGCAACAGCCACTTCAACTGCCTACCTCAGAGGAGTACCTACCAAGGACATTTTGGAAGCAGCAACTTGGAGTTCTGTACATACCTTCACCAAGCATTACCATCTGCCTCTATACTCTAAATCCATAGCTGGCTTTGCCACTGTAGTGCTGCAGGGCCTTATAGCTACCCCTAATGCCTTATAGAAACAGCCACCCTACCTCAGCTTTGGGATTCTACCCAAGTGTAATGACTGCAGCAGTGTAACACGATGAACATAGTACAGTTTTGTACCTACCGTAAATGTAGATGTTCGAGTGTATACACTGCTGTAGTCCAGGTTACCCTCCCTCCTTCCCCTCTTACTGGCTGGTACGTACCTATGTTTTCTACCATTTACTACCTATGGGGAGTATTTGCTGGTAACTAGTTGTTGATTGCTTTTCTTATGTATGTTTTATTAGCAATTTGAATTGCCTACCTTTTTGGGGGCACCTGACATCTGGGGCAAGAAAAACTGAAGAAAATGGCATTGGCTGCATCTTATATACCCCTGTCGCACTGACGTCGGGGAGGAGGTGACCGCAACCGACGCCGGACCAAGACTTTGGAACTCAGACCGACTGGGGAACCGCCTGACGGCAGGATAACCCAAGTGTAATGACTGCAGCAGTGTATACACTTGAAAATCTACATTTATGATGGGTACAAAACTGTACTTTTTGCTCTTTGAGCTAAGGGCAAAGCTATTTCTAAACGGACCATTTCTAAGTGGATTGCTCATTGTATTCACTTTTGTTACTTACAGCATGGCAAGGTTCCTCCACAGAGTATTAGGACCCATTCTACTAGAGCAGCCTCTACCTCAGCAGCTTTTTTAAGAGGTGTACCTACTAGGGACATCCTGGAAGCAGCTACCTGGACTTCTGTCCACACTTTCACTAAACATTATAATTTACCCTTGTTTTCTAAGTCCAGGGCTGGTTTTGCCACTGCAGTGTTGCAGGGCATACTTACCAACTCTTAAACAGCGGGTGATGTTCTTCGTGTTTCACTGTTGCAGTCATTACATTTGGGTTATCCTGCTGGCAGGTTGCCCTCAGTCGGCCTGAATTCCAAAGTCTTGGGTCCTGCATCAGTTGTTGTCACCCCTTACCTGACGTCAGGTCATCAGTGGTATAAAAGATGCAGCTGATGCCATTTTCTTCAGTCTTTCTTGCCGCGCAGTGCCCGAAGCAGAAGCAATTCTCAAGTGCCGGTCAGCCGACTCCTGAGATTTTTGTGTTCAAATTTCAGATCCGAAATCTTCATTAAAAGCTAAGTACCCCATTGGGGAAACTTTTTTCCTGCTCCAGACCGATGTCAGAAAAAGTTAATAATTGTATTTCTTGTGGGAAGCAAATACCTCATAAGGACTTTCATTCTTACTGTATTCCTTGCCTAGGCCCTGACCACGACGTTGCTAGTTGTCAGTTTTGTGCTAGATTTAACCAACGCACTATTAAGTGTCTGTACGATTTTGCATTAAGCTATTTTGGCCAAAGATTTAATTATACAATGTCGTCTGATAGCCATCCGACTACTGGAGTTTACAAAAAAATGCAAAGAAAAAGACAGGCAACCGAGGTCCAAAATCGACGAAGCTTCTCCTAAGCCAGTCGCCGGTTCGCTGGTTCTCAGTGAGGCGCTTTCGCAGCCCCTGACTCCCGCTACTAGTCGCAGGCCGCTATCGACTCTCACGTGGAGTTGGCCAGGCTGCTGGAAACTCAAGGTATTGGAGCCTCTGAGACTATTCCCTCAGATGGGTCCAGAGCCGCTGAGCAGCCATCGGCTTCTGAGGGTGTATTCAGACCTAAACAATTATACATTAAAACGACTTCAGCTTTAAAGGCAACGACTAAAGCACCTTTAAAGGCAAAGAAACAAGTTCAACAGCCTCATGGACTGGCCTCCATGCCCAAAAAACAGATGCTCAAAATGGCCGAAGACTTAATTAGCTTGATCAGGGGTTCCCCACCCCCTCCTGATAAGAGGCCTAGGCAAGAGACTATGAATCTTCAGATCAGGTTTCAATTTCATCTGATTCCTCTTCTGATCAGGAATATCCCCCCCCCCCCCCCCCCAATGAGGATTCTGATGCTGAAGAATCTATTCCTTCAGCTTATCCTCCTGAGGACTACTCTTTTGGTGAAACCTTGCATGCCATGAGGGAGCACTTCCACTGGGAGAGCCAAGATTTTTCAGAATCTAAGAAAAGGCTCAGATACTTCCTTTTACTACCTCAGCACAGGCCTCTAGCTATTCCACCTGTGTTAGACATTGTAGATGATGTGTGTTCAGAGTCTAGTCTGACCCCTGACTCCTTACCTCCAGCTCCTGTTAAGCCGGACAGATACTACAGGGTTCCTGACTCTCATAAATTCCTTTTCAAAAGCCCTGCTGCAGACCCAGAAACTATTTCTCAGGGTCCCAAAGGGGTCAAGGCTTCCACTGCAAAAAACCCTACCTCTTCTGACGGAGATTCTAGGGCACTGGACAGATGGGGAAAAAAGATTTACACATCTGCTACCTTGGCTATAAGGGCCTTAAATTGCCAGTTTTGTATGCTCAAATATCAGCAATATATCATGACACTGCTTAAACAGAAAATGTTGATAAATTTTGAATGTGCAGAAAACAAAGAAATGCAGGATTTATTGCATGCAGCTGAACAAGTTGGAAAGCATACTTTGCAATGTGGTTTTGATTCTCTGGAGGCCTCCTGCAGGGCTGCTGTTATGGGTTCTGTCATTAGGAGGCATGCTTGGTTAAAGGAACAAAATCTGCCTGATCGTGTCAAAGAAAAATTATTAGATGCTCCATTACAGCATGATACTTTGTTTGGTGTTAAGGCAGAAGAGGTGTTAAAATGGAGGACAAAGCTAAATCTGTGCAAACGGTCAAGGATTTCTTACAAGTACAGCCTCCTAGGTTTAGCAGACACTGGCCTACAAAGAATTGGTCCTTTCCAGTGTCAGACCAACCTCAAAGGGGCAGATCCAGATGCCCTAGAGGCAGATCCCAGCCGCAAGGTTCGTACAGGTCTAAGCAATGGGGTACTTCTACCTCCAAAAGTGGAGAAGACAAATCACAACCATACAGGAAACCGTCCCAATGACTTCCCCCCTGCCTGCACCAAGCACTTATCTTCTGGCAGCACCCTTAGTGGGAAGACTAGAATTTTTTTCTCTAAACTGGCACGTTATAACCCAGGACAAATGGGTTCTAGACGTAGTGTCACAAGGCTACAAGTTTCACTTCCATACCTGCCAAAAAAATCAATGGGCAGAGGCTCAAAAACAAGTCTCATCTCTCCTGCACATGGGGGCTATTCAACAAGTGCCACAGCAAGAGCAGGGACAAGGATTTTACTCGACTGTTCTTGGTACCCAGAAAGGACAAAGCATGGAGACCAATACTGGACCCCTATCTATTCTAAACACTTTCCAGGATATACCAAAATTCAAGATGTTGACCTTGCAGCAGCTTCTGCCCATGCTGGGCAGCAAGGCTTGGCTTGTGACTTTAGACCTAAAAGAGGCATACCTGCATGTCCCAATCAAACAGTCATGCAGAAGGTACCTCAGATTCAAGGCTGGCCCAAAGCATTACCAATTCTCTGCACTGCCCTTCGGCTTATCTACTGCGCCCAGGGTCTTCACAAAGTGCCTGGCACCAGTAATTGCTTTCTGCAGACAGAGGAATACAAATATATCCTTACTTGGATGACTGCCTCATTCAAGCAGAGAACAAGGACATTCTACTACAGCATCTGGCATTTGTGAAGAGACTTTTAACATGCAGTCAACGAAAATAAATCAAAACTAGTACCCTCTCAAGAGATAATATTCCTGGGTGCAAGCTTAAATACAACTGCCCAGATGACTTAGGCTCACGCCAGACAAACAAAGGCAACTGACTACCTATTTCAAGGAAATGGCAACAAAGGCCCAGTTATCTGCAAGACAAATTCTGCATGCTTTGGGCTTCATGGCATCCTGCATTCGAGGAAACTTCAATGGTACCTAAAAAGGATCTGGACACAACATTGCCACAGTCTGGAAACAATGATTTCTCTCATTCCCTGCCTGCAACAGGAGTTTCGATGGTGGGCAAAGGCTTGTCACCAAAACAAGGGACAGCCATTCTCACTACCCCCAGCCAGGCAGAACCTTATGACTGATGCATCAGATTATGCCTGGGGGGCCCACATGGCAGGAGGAGGTATTCAGGGCCCCTGGTCCACAAACCAAATGCATCTACATATCAATCAAAAAGAGATGTTAGCTGTTCAAAATGCCCTGACAGCCTTCAAGGACCTAATTCGTCCGGGGCAACTACTGATAAAGACAGACAACACGGTCATGTGGTACATAAACAAGCATGGGGGGAGGCGCTCATTGTTACCCCCTTTGCAGACTAGCCATGGCTTTATGGGACACAGCATTGACTTACCAAGTTTATCTGCAGGCACAATTCCTGCCAGGAAAGGAAAATATTCTGGCAGATTAACTAAACAGAAACCTCATGGATCCCCACGAGTGGCACCTGGATCCATAAGTCTTCAGCATGATAACAAAGAAATGGGGACGCCCAGACATATATCTATTTGCCTCCCCTCACAACAATCAACTAAAAAGATTCTGCACAAGGACTCGTCACAGACAAGCATGGAAAGTGGACGCCTTATCTTTCAACTGGACAAACCTATCGGTGTATGCCTTTCCTCCACTGCCTCTCCTCCCCAATGTACTCCTAAAGGTCAGAGAGGAGAAACCAAAAATTATTCTGATTGCCCCAGACTAGCCACGCCAGTACTGGTATCCGATATTAAGGAACTTGTCTCAATACCCAGCCTGGACTTTATCTGAAATACCTCATCTACTGTCCCAACAAAACAAGTCTGATTCTGCACAGCCGACTCAGTACCCTAAACCTGGCAGCATGGCGGATAATCTAGCCATACAAAGCACACCTCTCAGTAAAGCTGTGATGGATGTCATTTTGGAAGCCAGAAGGCCTAGTACTAGAAAATTTTATGCTGAAAAATGGAAGAGATTCTGTGCTTGGAACCAAGCACAAGGAACTGATAAAGTGGTACCAAATATTCCTCAGACATTACAATACTTGACTGAGAGGCTTGACAAAGTTCTATGTTTCTCATCCATTAAAATCCATGCCTCTGCCATTTCAGCTCATTACAATACAGAGCCCCACCACTCTTTTCTAACCCTTTACTAAAGCAGTATCTTAGAGAAGCCAAAAATTTAAGGCCTCCAAGGAGAGCACCAGTACCTGCATGGGACCTCAATTATGTCTTGGAAAAGCTCACCCTGCCTCCATTTGAACCAGCTGCTACTTCTGATATAAAGTTTTTCTCTTGGAAAACAGCTCTGCTACTAGCAATTACTTCTGCAAGAATAGTTTCAGAGCTACAGGCCCTCATGGCTGTGGAGCCTTTTATCATATTTTACCCAGGCAGGGTGTCTCTGAGGACAAATCCAACATTCATGCCTAAGGTGGTTTCCATTGTGGCTCTTAACCAAATTATTCACTTGCCAACCTTTTATCCAAATCCATAGAACAAGGGGGAGAGAATTCTGCATTCTTTGGACGTACACAGACAGCCTGGATTCTACCTGAGCAGGACTAAAGCTCTAAGGGAAAACTGAGCAATTACTAGTGGCATATGCTGCAGGATCAGAAGAAAAGGCTATTTCAAAACAGACTATTTCTAAGTGGATAAGCCACTGCATTCGTTTCTGCTATTTACACCATGGCAAGCCAGTGCCCAAGGGCATTAGGCCTCATTCCACCAGAGCTGCAGCTACTTCAGCAGTCTTTCTCAGAGGAGTACCAACCAAAGACATTCTAGAGGCTGCTACTTGGAGTTCAGTTAACACCTTTACAAAGCATTATCATTTGCCTCTCTACTCTAAATTCAGGGCAGGCTTTGCCACTGCAGTTCTGCAGGGCCTTATAGCTGCTACTAATGGTGTATAAATCCATCTTCCCAACCATAGCTTTGGGATTCTACCCAAATGTAATGACTGCAACAGTGAAACACGAAGAACATAGTACAGTTGTGCACACTTACCATAAATGTAGATATTCGAGTGTATTCACTGTTGCAGTCCTGGTTACCCACCCTCCAGCCCCATGTTTTTCTCTTATTATACCTCTTCTCACTTTTGCTATGCTTAAAAGCCTTTTTGGTGTATGCTTAAAAGCCTTTTTGGTGTATTTGCTTTTGTTTGGAGATATATTTTTTGTGTTTTAAATTATATACATTTATATGTATATATTTTGCTCCCCATTTGGGGGGGCACCTGACATCTGGGGCAAGAAGTAATGGCGTCGGCTGCATGTTTTATACCCCTGATGACCTGACGTCATGGAAGAAGGGACAGCAACCAACGCAGGACCCAAGACTTTGTTAATCAGGCTGATTGAGGGCAACCTGCCAGCAGATTACCCAAATGTAATGACTGCAACAGTGAATACACTCATCTACTATGGTAAGTGTACACAACTGTACTTTGCTACACTGCCTCAGAATACCCAAGTGCACCAGGTTAATAGGAAAAAGCACAGGGAACTGCCCTTTAATCATGCCAGGAGGGGTGGTCATAACTACGAAGTACTGGAGGTATTTCTGTGAAGAATGACTAGTGCTGATGGCTCTTAGGTGTACTATAATTGCTACATAAACCCGTTGAAGTGCAAAGTGATTAGGCTGTTTGAAGTTCAAGAGAGAAAGAACTAGCAAGATCTAAGGGAAAAACTAGAGCATACTTTCTGGCACCAGTAATAGTTTACCTCAGCTCGGCACCGCGAGCAGAGCTTAAACAAGCTCCTCTTGTAGTAGATAGGCATATACCTAGTGCTTACCTCCCACTGATAAACTAGATTTCCCTCCAACACAGAAAGGCTTGGGGAGGCTCAGAAGCTTACAAACAGTCCTGGATACAGCAAATCTGTGTCTAGACTAGACTAGTTACAGGAAAGGCAGTTTTTGTTTTACAGAAAAAAGCAGTAATAGCAATTCAAATGCAGTGCAAGTTAGCACACCTGAGAATGTAGCAAAATTAAAGCAAATACAGTTTAAATAAATGCAATTAAATTAAAAAAAATGACTAAAAACGTGCAGAAAGCAGTAAATTAGGAAAAAATCAAAATGGAGGCATTTAGAGTATCCGAAAACAATGCCAGCAAATAATATAAATAATTCAGTTAAGCAAAAATTAAGACAGTGCAGAACTCTGAACAGTTAAAATGTGCCAAAAATATACTTATCAGCTCTATATTTCCAGATTGTTTGAGAAGCACATTCAGTCAGAACACATGGATATTGTAGCAATGGTAGATTCTAGCAAAGTTTTTATATATATATATATATATAAGTGGAAAGGGAGAAAGGAGGAACAGAATATAATTCAAGGTTAAGAAACTAAGTGGGTTGGCCTTTTCAAATGTTTTCTCTCTATTAGGTAGAATGAGCTAATGGCACTAGACTGGGAGGAGTGTCCCAGATCAAATTTACAGTAGGGGTGGAAAACTGCAAAGCCACCAAGTAGAATAACAAGACACCGACAGGAAGGGAGGGTAGGAAACTATACTGCAGCTACTAGCTACTCACAAACAGAAAATACATCTCTCAGTATGAAAAAGCAGTTTACAGTTAAGTAATTCAATAAAAATGAAATTACAGTAATGAAACACTATCTAACAATGAAAAATACAGTCAAAACAGTACACAAATGCAGTGAAACAGTAAAAAAGCATGAAAATTACAGAATCAACTGATATTGCCAACATCCTGGCAGATAGGTTCAGTGCTAATTTTACCCCCTCTCACCCCCCTGAAGAGCCCATATCTATACAGGAAGAATGCAGAGTCCTTGTAATCACATATATGCAGGTAAAAGCTGCACTCTCTAAAACCAAGAACACAGCATGCGTGGGACCGGACAACATCCCAGGCTGTGTTTTACACGAACAAACTGGCAACCCACCTAAGCACCATGTTCAGTCATAATCTTACGTCAGGCTTTGTGCCCACTAAATTGCGTACAGCAACAGTTTTCCCACTCCACAAAGGGGGTGCTACTACTGATCCTGGGAACTATCGCCCTATTAGCCTGACGAGCCTAGTCTGCAAGGCCATGGAACGTATCATCATGGAACTCAAAGACATTGGTAACCTCCAAACTCTGGACCCCACCCAGTTCGGGTTTGTGAAAGGCAGATCATGCCTTCTGAACCTGATTGACTACTTTGAGGCAGTCACCAAAGCCGTAGACGAGGTTAAGGTGGTTCACACAGCCTATCTTGACCTCGCCAAGGCTTTTGACACCATCCCCCATTCTGGAATTATAGCTAAACTCACTAAACTGGGTATAAATCCCTACGTCACAAGATGGGTTGCCAACTGGCTCACTGACATAACCCACACTGTAAAAGTTACAGACTCCAAGTCTGACTTCAAACCAGTGACAAGTGGAGTACCACAGGCTTCAGTCCTGGGACCTTTCCTGTTTGGTATCTACTTTTCTGAAGTACAAGCTAATACAGAAGGCCTCTGGCTAACAAAGTTCGCAGATGACTGCAAACTAGGAGCCATAGTAGAATCTCCAAATGGTGGACATCCTACAGAAGGGCCTCACTGAGAGAGATGCCTGGTGTCAAAGGCATGGCCTCAAGCTCAATGCCAAAACGTCCATTGTCATCCCCTTTGGTACCCATGAACTACCACATAAACATCAATCTACTTAATGCCAAATGTGTGATAAGAGTCCTTGGGACCCAGGTGGACAGTAGTCTCTCCTTTGATAATCACATTGCCATAGTAGTCAGGAAATCCTATGTGGCACATCACATCACAAAAGGGTTCTCATCCAGGAAAAAAGAGGTCATTGTTCCCCAGTACTCTATACTCATTAGACCCATTATAGAGTACAATGCCCCTTTTGGAATGTACCTCACAAGACATCTGCAGCAGCTGGAAAGGCCACAGAAGTACCTCACAAAGAGGATTACTGGCCACAAACAGATGCCCTATATTGACCATCTCAAAAAACTCCAGCTTTACTCTGTAGCATATTGCCTACTCCGAGGAGATCTCTGCCTAACATATAAAGGCTATGTTAAACCCATAGTTGTTGGACAATGCTACACCTAAAGAAATCCCAATCCCTCTGAGCTGCATACTCTAGGGACCTGAACCTTGTCACCACAGTAAACAGGACATGCTGGAGAGATAGATTCCTGTCCCAGTGACTTCCTATACTCTGGAAGAAGCTACCCATCTATATCGAGCAAAATTCCTCATTAGCACTCTTCAAGAAGAATTTTGATGAGTGGATGGGGAATAGGAAATACACCCCAGGGATCACTTCTGTGGCTCTGCTCGACAGGGGCACAGGAAATTAACTTTCTTGGGTGGCGTAAGCCAGGGAACCTTGTTGGCTAGGCTTACTTAGGCCCTTGGGCCGATAGCCTAGTGCCTACCTATGAACCTATAACAGTGCAAAATATAGTAGATTAGCTGTATAGCACAATTATAAGCGTTAAGAAGTGCAGTTCAATGAAATAAATGTAAGAAAAAACTTTTTTTGCTCTTGGAATCTTAGGGAATTTATGCTTTGTCACAGTGATGAGTCACCACTCCACAGCCTGGTAAAATCAAGCACAGCCCCCACACAGGGTTTAAAATACCAGAAAAGATGGAAGAATCTAGAAGCTCTAATTACTACCCAGTCCTGCTAGCCCCTGCTATTTCAACCATTCACTCATGCTAGAGAAGGTCAGGCAACCTTGTTACTCTAACAGAGAAGACAAGACACTGATGGCTTCCAGAAACACAGGAAACTCAACAAACAAAACAACCAGGCCTGGATAACAGCAGGCCTCTATCCAGACTACAACCCAAGAGAGTTTGGCAGTGGGCAATTGTCTTCACGATTTCTGATAGCAGTGCCCATCCTGGGGACCTCCAGTGTATTCAGACCAACTGAGCAGGACAGTGCTGATGTTTTATAAGTGGTCCCTCTGCTGTAGTGACAAACAATTATCAGTTGCTGGGGGCAACCTTGCAGTGACCTCTTTGCCTCCTACCTAAACAACATATGAAGCAGGTATTTTGCCCCACTCCCTCCACAGGGAGAGTTGCAAAAGGTTGCTATGCACCCCCTCCCGCCATTAATGAACAGATTCAAACAGAAAGTAAGACAGTGTAAGGCCAGAGTAATCCTTATTACCCACGTTGGCCCCGACAGACGTGGTTTCCTTACCTATGGCCTCTTCTAGTATATCCTTCTTGGATGTTGGGTCAGTATCCAGATCCGTTAACTCACCTCTCCGGATTGCTTCCGCCGGATCAGAAGTCCGTGAAATTAGCCATGATTCCTCCAATTTTAGCTATAGCCAGAGATGCCAGGCTTTCCCCAGCAGTTGTCAGTATTCTTTCTACATCACAGAAACCATAACTAGGAAAATTTACCACAGTAAATGGAAAAAACCTTCAATTTGGGCTTCCTTCAAAGGTCTGGACCCCTTTTCCGCACCAGTTCCATCCACACACTTTTGCCTGATCTCTTTGACAAAGGCTCCAGCTTTGCAACTACTAAGGTATAATTGCCTGCAGTTTTCAATTTTCATATTGGATGCAGTGATGTCAATAGCGTCTCTCAAAAGCCTTCCTCCGAGGTACCTTTCTGCTGAGACCTCCCATTACAGACCCAGCTCCCCCATGGGACATTACTGTTATGTTACAAGTTTTTCCTTCTGAACCGGCTTCCACTGCAGAATTAAAATTCTTCACACTAAAAACAATGTTCTAAGGTCCATCTGGCTGCGGATACTGCAACCAGCAACTATAAGCAATCTTCTCAGAGCCCCCTTTTTCTAGTTTTTCATAAGAATATGGTTTACCTTAGAACTAATATATCTTTTATCCCCAAGGTGGCATCCACAACTAATTTAAACCAGCCTGTACACCTTCCTGTTTTCTTTCCAAAGTACTCAAAGGAGAATACTTCCTACACTTGTTAGATGTTCATAGACAACTCAAATTCTATATCCACAGGACTAAAGATTTCAGGAAGTGTTATTAATTGCTTATTTCCTTTGCTAAACTAAAGCTGAGAAAGTCTAATTCCAGAGTTTATCCAGATGGCTCTCCGGTTGTATTTTCTTTGTGTAACATAAGAAATGTCTAATTTCAAATCTGATTCTCTTAATGGAAGTTATTTTGAAAATCAGTCATTGTGTGATGTGTGTAAAACTAGTTCTACCTTTGATTTTTGTAGCAATTATCAGCTCTGTGTTTTCCAACAGTATTGTGTGCTCATCTGCATTGTGCATCTTTCACATAGAGGGCAGTCTGTCATTGACAGATGGCACTGTGGGAGTTTGGTTCCCAAAGAGGAGTGCATGCCTCATGTGCTGCTGTGACATTGGCCAAGGCTTCTAGGAGTCCCAGTCTGAAGACCCATTGGTATTGGGGGGGGGGGTGCTTGTAGCGTGATTTAGAAAGGGAAAGGTGGGATGTCAAGTATTTATTTTTTTGTGAAGAGGCTCCTGGTGTGTGCATTGAAGTCTTTGTTTTCCCACCCATAACCAGAGAGGCCTCAAAGGCAGCAGTCTGTGGTCATAGGAGGCGGAAAGCATCTAAAGTAAAAGCTTGTCTAAGCCAGGCAGTGATTTAGCCCAGTCCCCATTCCAGGCTTCAAATTTAGTCCAGTTGGCCAGAAGCATTGTCCTTGTGTCTAAGATGCCTGAACTAGAAACCCAAATGGTTTGTAGAGCTTTTTCAAAAAAAAAGGGGGGGGGGGGTGAACTGCATGCAGTGCAGGAGACCATTAAGGAGCCGACCCGAAGTTCCTAATTGCCCCACAGTGGTGTCTGATTAAATGATTTTCTCAAAGTAACACAGTAAGCAAATTAATGTGGAAATATTCAAACCCTTTACCCTTGGCATAGGAAGCAGCTCTTTAAAGCTCTAGTTTTAGTCAGCAACAGAACTGTCCCAAGCTGCTTCTCCTGGTTGATCAGTTTCATATAACCTTGCCCCTATTAACTTTAACCCTGAAGACTTATTTCTAGTGATCACATCCAGGTTGTAATTCTTGCAGAAGTATTCAGGTTAAGTCCATGTAGGTGCTGTGCAAATGTCATCTAAGGTTTCATTTCTGATTCCTTACAATACAAATATTTTAAAGAAGTAAATTTTAATATAGCCTAGAAAACATTTTAACAAATTATATGCCTGTCAGTTTAGTGACACTAGAGTAAATTTCTACACACAAACCTGGAAATGTGGTGTTCCCATCTGACCCAGACAATTACACTTATGTGCAATATGCTACATGATTATATACATATATTTGGCAGTTCTCTTTCAAGAACGTAATTGAGTAGGAAATCTTGCTTTCACTTTGAAGGAGTCATTGTTCATTGGTGTCTTGTAGGCATGAGCAAAGGACTAATGAGCTTGTGGACTTGTGATGTAATTGAGAGGTAGCCATTACCCTTACTGAATGGGCTGTAGGCACAGAAGACTAAGTTTTGATGTCCTTCAAGGATGCATCTGCAGTCCTAACATATGGGTTGTCCTGCCTCAGGCAGCCCTTCGGTCGGCCGGATTCCAAAGTCTGGGTCTGGCCTCGGCTGATGTCGCACTTCACCCGACGTCATAGCTGCTGTTTATTGGGTATAAAGGCATCAGCCGACACCATTTTCCTCAGTCTTTCTTGCCGCGCGGTGCCCGAAGCAGAAGCTGTTCGCAAGTGCCGGTCGGTCAGATCCAGAGATTTCTACTACCGAAGACTTCTAAAAAGCTAAGTACCCCGTTGGAGACTCTTTCTTGCCTCAGCCGATGTCAGACAAAGTAAATAATTGTTTAACTTGTGGGAAACAAATATCTCATAAGGATTTCCACTCTAACTGCCTTCCTTGCTTAGGCCCAGACCACGACATATCAGCTTGTCTAGCCTGTGCTTCCTTCAACCGACGGACACTTAGACGTCGGTCGGAGTTTGCAGAGGAGTTTTTTGGTCCCGCTTTTGCATACAAAATGCTGTCGGAGACTCCGACTACTCAATTAGCTAAAAAGCGCAAGGAAAAGGACCGACATTCGCGGCCCGCGGTTTCGGCTGAAACCACGGTTAGGCCAACCGCGAGTGTCTCTGTTTCGGCTGAAACCGAGCCCCCGGTTCTTCCTTCGGCCGAAAGCATGCCTCCGATAGCCGAGGCCTCGGAGCATGGCTGAATCTGCTACTGAATTTACTGCTACAGAAGCAGGCACCCAGGATTTGTCAGACACTATTCCTTTAGACATATCTTCCCCTGCACGTGGGGCTGCTAGACCCTCTGCTTCTATGACTATCAAGGCTTTTGCCAGAGCTAAAGCAGCTAAATCTTCTAAGGCCTTACCTGCTAAAACTCCTTCACATAGGCCTACTTCTAGTTCCCAAATACTCAGCCTGGCTGAGGATCTCATTTCTTTGATCAGGGGATCCCAACCTCACCCAGAATCCTCATAAGGAGAATATGGGCCTTCGTGAGGGTCTGAAATGTCTGAGTCATCCGAGGAATAATCTGTAGAGACAGGTTCCAGGGGTTCAGTCCTAGGCCTCTTGTCTGGAGGGGGCTGAGAGGATTCTGATGCAGAAGACTCCATTCCTTCTGCTTCTCCTCCTGAAGAATTTTCCTTTGGGGAAACCTTGCATGCTATGAGGGAACACTTCCAATGGCAGGGCCAGGATTTTTCAGATTCAAGGAAAAGGCTAAGGACCTTTTTACACTTACCACAGCATAGGCCTTTAGCCATTCCGCCAGTACTAACAGTTGTTGATGATGCATATAATGATGCCTGTACTGCCCCTGATTCTCTTCCTCCGGCCCCTGCCAAGCCAGACAGATATTACAGGGTCCCGGACACACACTACCATTTGTATAAGGCTCCTGTTGCAGACCCTGAAACCATTTCACAGGGCCCTAAAGCTGTGGCAGCTGCCTCTGCCAAAAACCCTCTTCCCTCTGAAAGGGAATCTAGAGCTTTAGAGAGATGGGGTAAAAAGGTTTATACTTCTGCTACTCTTTCGGCCAGGGCCTTGAACTGTCAATTTCACATGATTCAGTACCAGGAATTTTTGTTGGACCAGTTAAATAAAAAACTATCTTCTCCTGAACCTTTAGACCGCAAGTCCCTTCAGGATTTGGTACATAACTCTCAGCAGGTCAGTAACCATTTCTTAAAATGTGGCTATGATGCACTGGAGGCTTTCTTTAGATCAGCTATGACTGGAACAGTGATTCGAAGGCATGCCTGGTTAAAAGAACAATCCTTACCAGACCATGTTAAGTCAAAACTCCTAGATGCTCCCATGGAGAAACAAAGTTTGTTTGGCTCCCCTGCACAGGAGGTTCTAAAGAAGGTGGAAGAAAAAGCAAAATCTGTCCAAACAGTCAAGGATTTCTTACAGGTCCAACCTCCGAGGTTTAGCAGAAATTGGCCTTCGAAGAACTGGTCCTTTCCAGACAACTCCAGAGCGCAGAGAGGCAGAAATAGACGCCCAAGAGGCAGAGGACAATCTAGGGGTGCCTACAGGGGACGTCAGTGGCAACCTACCAACCAGAGAAGTACTGCCACAGATTCAACTACAACCACCTCCACAGGACAGACAATGACTTGGCTCTAGTTCCGCCTACCAGGGAACAACTGGAAGCACCGTTGGGCGGAAAGCTAGCCTTATTTTCCGACAACTGGCATTACATTACAGGAGACAAATGGACTTTACAAACAATAGACAAGGGCTACAGGTTTCACTTCCACACTCTACCAAAAAAGAGAGGAATGCCAAACCTACCACCAAGCGAAAAAACAGACGCTCTAAGACAAATCAACAACTTACTAAGGATGAGAGCTATAGAAGAGGTACCACCTATGGAACAAGGCCAAGGATTTTACTCCAGGCTTTTCCTTGTACCAAGAAAAGAAAATCAATGGAGACCTATTCTAGACTTGTCCGCACTGAACACACATACCTCATTGTTCCAAAATTCAAAATGCTGACCCTCCAGCAGCTTCTTCCCATGCTGGGCAAGGAGTCTTGGCTGGTGACTCTAGATCTCAAGGAGGCATACCTGCACGTCCCTATACGACCAGATTGCAGAAGACACACCAGATTTCTTGCAGGATCAGAGCATTATCAATTCTCAGCATTGCCTTTTGGCTTATCTACTGTGCCCAGAGTATTCACGAAATGCCTGGCATCAGTAATTGCTCATTGCAGGCTTCAGGGAATTCAAATTTACCCTTACCTGGACGACTGCCTAATACAAGCGGACAACAAGGCAAAATTAACAAAAGATTTGGAAAATGTCATACAATTGTTGCAAGCCTTGGGATACACAGTCAACATGCAAAAGTCAAGACTAGTACCATCCCAAAGGATAACATTCTAGGGTGCAGAACTGGATACATCAACACAGATGGCTTTTCTCACAGAAGAAAAACAAAAGCAACTACCAGTCTACTTCATGACATTAACAACACAAACTCAGCTTACTGCAAGGAAAGTCCTGCAAGCCCTGGGCTACATGGCATCCTGCATAATATTGGTTCCGCATGCCAGGCTGCATATGAGAAAGCTACAATGGTACCTAAGGAATGTATGGTCTCAACACAAGCACAGTCTAGAAGCCCAGATTCCAATAATTCCATGCCTGAAGCAAGAATTCCTGTGGTGGGCTCAGGCCTGTCAGTTGAACAGAGGCTTGCCTTTCCACAAACCTCATCCAAGCCAGACCATCACCACGGACGCCTCAGACCTAGGATGGGGGGCACACATGGTGGGCAAGTGTATACAAGGCCTATGGACCCAAGACCAACTGAATCTACACATAAATCTAAAGGAGATGCTGGCAGTGAAACATGCGATCCAGGCATTCAAACCACTCCTTCAACAGGGTCATCTGCTGATAAGGATGGACAATACCACAGTCATGTGGTACATCAACAAACAGGGAGGTACACATTCATATCCTCTATGCCGGATGGCAATGGACCTGTGGAATGTGGCCCTGAATCTCAACATTCAACTTCAGGCCAGATTTGTACCAGGAAAAGAAAATTCTCTAGCAGACACCTTAAGCAGAACTACCACGGATGCTCACGAATGGATGCTGCATCCAGATATCTTCAAAGCCATAACAAAGAAATGGGGACTACCAGAGATAGACCTGTTCGCCTCCCCACGCAACCACCAATTGAAGAAATTCTGCACAAGAGCATACCACCCACTTGCTTGGAGGGTGGACTCCCTTTCCTTCAGCTGGAAAAACCTGACAGCATATGCATTTCCACCTCTTCCCTTGCTGTACAATGTTCTACTGAAGATCAGAGAGGATCAACCAAGAGTAATCCTGATAGCTCCAGACTGGCCGAGGCAACATTGGTACCCGCTACTGAGAAGCATGTCTCGGACGCACGCATGGCCTCTACCTCTATGTCCCCTACTTCTAACACAGGACAACTACAAGATCCTACATCCAAACTTGAAAACACTGCAGCTAGCTGCTTGGAATATTGCATAAAACAAAATAACCCAGGTTTATCTCAGAGGGTTAAGGACATTATCCTGGAGGCACGCAGACCCTCCACAAGGAAGACTTATTCAGCCAAGTGGAAAAGGTACCGCATTTGGAGTGCAGCAAAGGGAGAAAATGTCTCATTGGCATAGCACACATCCTGGAATATTTAGCAGAACTGTTCCACAATGGCCTGTCTTACTCCTCCATTAAGATTCATGCATCAGCAATTTCAGCAGAATACAACATGGATCCTCCTGTCTTCTCTCATCCTCTACTCAGGCAGTTCTTGAGAGGAATCAAAAATGTAAAACCTCCAAGGAAACCACCTTTACCTACATGGGATCTCAACTTTGTGCTGGAAAAGTTAACACTTCCCGCTTTTGAACCAGCAGCAACAGCAGAATTACAGTTCTTGTCTTGGAAAACTGCTTTCCTGCTAGCAATCACTTCAGCAAGAAGGGTATCTGAGTTACAGGCATTAATGGCAGTACAACCCTTCCTTATCTTCCATCAGGACAGAGTCTCTCTGAGAACTAACCCTACCTTTATGCCAAAAGTGGTCTCCAGAGTATCATTGAACCAAGCGATTCATTTACCTACATTCTTCCCCAACCCACAGAACAGGGGGGAAAGACTGCTACATACCTTGGATGTGCACAGACAATTACGCTACTATTTGGACAGAACTAAGACTAGCAGAAAAACTGACCAGCTTCTGGTAGCATATGCAACAGGAATGCAAGGAAAAGCAATTTCAAAACAGACAATCTCAAAATGGATAGGAAATTGCATTCGATTTTGCTACTCTTTTCATGGAAAGACAACTCCTGATAATATCAGACCTCATTCCACAAGAGCTACAGCCACCACTACAGCCTTCCTACGAGGAGTGGCTACCAAAGACATTTTAGAAGCTGCTACTTGGAGCTCCGTGCATACATTTGCCAAGCATTATAATCTTCCCTTATACTCTAGATCCCGAGCAGGTTTTACAACTGCTGTTTTGCAAGGGATCTTAACTACACCATCTTTATCTTAGTGCCTCCTCCCCCAGTTTGGCTATGGTATTCTACCCATATGTTAGGACTGCAGATGCATCCTTGAAGGACATAGTACAGTTTTGTACCTACCATAAATGTAGATGTCCGATAGGTATGCATCTGCAGTCAGGATTACCCACCCTCCTTCCCCTCTGTGGTATTCCTAGGGTATTTACCCCTCTTTTAGCTAGCTGGGGGAAACTATTATGGTGCATTTGTTTGTATATATGTATATATATATAGATTTTTATATTGTTTGCTCTCTACTGTTTGGAATTATTTGCATTTATCCAAATTTAGCCTTCCTAGAGGGCACCTGGCATCTGGGGCAAGAAACACTGAGGAAAATGGCGTCGGCTGATGCCTTTATACCCAATAAACAGCAGCTATGACGTCGGGTGAAGTGCGACATCAGCCGAAGCCAGACCCAGACTTTGGAATCCGGCCGACCGAAGGGCTGCCTGAGGCAGGACAAACCCATATGTTAGGACTGCAGATGCATACCTATCGGACATCTGCATTTATGGTAGGTACAAAACTGTACTTTTTCTTCTAACAGAATTTAAAGTGACCAGTTGGCCATCTAGGTAAATAGTTTTTGAAATTTGCAGACCGAATTTCCTGAGAGAAAAACAACTGAATCTTTCATAATAGATTTGATTTTGTCCTTATAAAGTATGAGCTGTCTGTAAATACCAGTTCAGTGGTAAGTTTGAGCTGTCTGTAGATACCAGTTCAGTGGTACAAATGCTAATTTGTGTTAGAGTAATTAGAAAATGATACAGGCAGGGTAATAAATGGAATGAAGTTTCAGTGGCTACCTTGAGCATAAATGATGGATTAGTTCTCTGTGACCGTCTGTCCTTGAGGAAAATCAAGTACAGGAAATTCACACTTAAGGCTTGCAACTCAGAAATTCTTAAGGAAGTAATGACCACTAGAAAGAGTCTTCCATGATGCATATTTTAACTCTGCTGTAGCTACAGATTCAAAAGACGGAAGGGTCAGCTATACATCCCACAGGGAGTCTGTATCCCTGGTTGTAGGGTACGACCTCTGAGACTTTGCAAACCTTCAGAGATGCGCACTCTCTCTTCTTTCAGCTTTTCCCGGTTAGGGGTCACCACAGCGGAACTCTGGTCTGCTAATGATTGACAATAGATTTTTACAGTGCTGAATTGCCAGCCCAACCTTCAAAGGCAGCACACCCAAAGACGCACGCACCTACCTGCATGTCTTTAGACGTCACTCGACCACGGGGAGGACATGCAGTCTCCAAACAGAAGGTGCTCCAGCTGAGAATCGAACGGGAGAACCTCTTGCTGTGAGGCGACATTGCTAACCGCTGCACCACCGCGACCTAGCTAGATGCTAAAATGTTGAATTAACTTTGAAAGTTGGAAATGCCCAACCCCCTGGCATTGAGCACAGATGGGTAAACCAGCCCTTGGTACTACCCAGATGACTCAAGTTGGCGTAGTGACTTGAGTGCTGAAAGAGGTGAGTGGAGCAGGATTAGAATGAGCAGCTGGTGCCTGCTCACCCATCTGGGGTATGAGATGGTAGTGGGTCCAGTCGGTTGCCACCTTGCACTTGGAGGGTTGCTTGGCACCACAGTGGTCAGGACTGGGGACATGAGATGCACAATCCCAAGACTGTGACAACAGCCTTTGTAGCTTATGGGTGGAAGTACACATGACAAGGGTTTAGGATGCTTAATAGAAATCCCCTCATTGCTGGGGTGCCAGTGAGGGCATAGAACATCTGACTGTCTTAAGTGATGACCCTTGACTCTGTTCTTGCCCCTGATCTGGGGATACCTATTACAAAGTAATAAGTAGGCTGAAGGCACATTAGGGTAGACTTGATGGTTGACAGGTATGAAAGGAGAAAAAAATAAATAAATATAGAGGGGAAAAAATGTCAACAAGGTGAACCTTAATTGCGGGATAGCTTAATCTTGTGATGTTCTATTCTCATGTTGTAGTATTCATAACTGTAGGGAGGTTGCTGCCTGCAGCACCAGACATCTGGCCTGTATATCAAAGTCTTAGGAGCAGTGGTATGTGCTTCGTTGCTTGTCATGGCCATAAACCGACATCTGCTATAAAAGTGATGTCTGCATGTACCCCCTTTAGAACTTTTCTGCCGTGGTGATCTACAAACCTCCAATTGCCAGCTCTGGGAATCAGTTTGTTTGTTTCGGCCATCTGATACAGACAAGTACTCCTGTGGGGTTTTTTCTTATCTTCTTATTGCTTTTCAAGCGTACATGTCATCTTGGAAGGTGACGTGTGCTTGTGGAAGACAAATTCACACAAGTGCTTATTCTGTTTAGGTGAAGGCCAGGACCATATGTCTTGCGATATTTGTAAGTCTTTTGTACCTAAAACACTTCACAGCTGTCTGACTGCCTTAAAGCTCTATTTAGAAAACCAGAGGCTCGAGCATCTAGCGTTAGGCATGGAGGACAAGGTAGGTATCTCCAACAAGCCGCCTTGGAAGAAGGCCAAGAAAGCTAGGCCTGACACCTCAGGAGTGCGGTGAGACTCTCGAGGCAGATGTTAGCCCAGGGTCTTATTGGTCACCCATTTCGCAGCTAGAACTGGGAACCATGTTGGAAGCCAGTTCGGCAGAAATGCAGTGTACATCTGCTGAGGTTGATCAACCATTAGCCCCTGATGGCAAAGGGGAGCCACGGCTTGGGGTGTCTGAGGGGCTTACTCTAGCCTTTCTATCCTCCCAGGCGTCTGCCTCTAAGTTGACACATCCTTCTACTCCTCTGAAGAGGAAACCAAAATTAAATAGGGAACATAGAGAAGCTGAACCAGCCCCTGGATAGGATTTTTTTTCCCAAAATGTTTTCAGGGCCTTCCAGGCCCTCTAGTCTTGGGTACCTCTACTAGCCCTTACACCTGTGCAGGCCTTAGAGGATTCAGAAGAACTCCTCCTCTTCTGATAAATCACTTCACTATTGCTCCCAGGTAGAGCATTACCCCTGAGGAGGAGGACTCTTAGTCCTGAATCTGCAGGAGAGGAATTCTCCTTTCAGGACACCATTTCTCTGATGAGAGGACATTTTAAGTAGCAGGCCTCAGATGTTTCTGAAACAAAAGAGATACTATTGCAGATGGATCAGCCCTCTCCATCTGCAGTCACTCTCCAGCATTTCATGATGCCTTTCTGGCTGCATCTCAGACCCCTGACTCTCAGCCCCCAGTTTCTAAACATCCAGATAGATTTTATAAAGTTCCTCAGGATACACCATTCTTATTCAAGAACCCCCCTGCAGACCCTGCTGTCATTGCAGTGTCAGTAGATGAATCATCAAGACAGCTGCCCTCCACCTCTCTTTTTCCCACTGACAAGGACAGCAAATTTATGGATAGACTAGGGAAGAAGGTATGTACTACTTCCAGTCTAGCCATCAGAGCCCTAAACTACCAAACTCACATGGGTAGGTTTGTTTTAGATACCGTATCAAAAGCTTCTGCACTAATTCCATATGTGCCAGACTCACCTGCTAAGTCTCAACACTTTGCTGTGGTCTCTACTGCCTCTCAGGTGACCAGGCACTCCATGAAGTGCAGTTATGATGTGGTAGAGGCATCCTCCAAATCTGCAGCCTCAGGTTCTCTCCTGAGAAAGGTATTCTTAGGTGAGGTTACAGCCTCTTTCTGTAGATGTCCAGACCAAATTGCTAGATGCACCTCTTGATGATAATGCCCTTTTTGGTGCAGCCTCTGCAGAGCTACTTAAATCCCTACAGGAAAAGGGCAAGGAGCTACAGAATTTAAAGCATTTATTAGTCTCCTATTCCTAGGTATATCAAATAGTGAATGTGAATTTTGTCTGAAGAAGGGTTTTACCCAAAAGCGCTAACATTTTTATATATCAGCCAGTTTGGACTCTGCTTTATTTGCTGTTTTTATTTATTCCTAGGTATCATAGGAACTACCCTCAAAGGAGGTAATCATCTCATTCCAATGCCCCACAAGCTAAGGGACGGAGGCAACCTAGAAGACACTCCACTCGTAAACAGCCTTCCGCTACTCCCTTTCAGAGGCAGTCTGTACAGGATAGAGCTGCTTCACTGTGACTCAAACCCGTTACCAAACTCCATTCGCTTATCCTTCCTTCTCACCCTTTCCCTACCTTCCTTGTGGAAAATTACCTCAGAGGCTTGGGTCCTTTCCATCATCCAGAAAGGATACTTTGACTTGGTGGGCACTCCCTCCCTTTCAGTGGACACGCCAACTGTGCCTACAAGTCAGCGTCATCTCTTCCCCCCCTATTGTGGATCAGTTCCAAGCTTAGGGCACCATAGAAGGAGTACCTCCAGAAGAGATGAACAAGGGGTTTTACTTCAGGATGCTTTTGGTTTCAAGAAAAGATGGGCTTTGGAGGCCAGTCCTGGATTTGTCTGTACTTAATCTATTCCTCAAGGTGCCTACCTTCAAAATGCTCACCTTGAATCACCTCCTACCTCTCATCCCTCGCCAAGCCTTCATGGTATTGCTGGATCTGAAGGATGCTTACCTTCATATTCCTATTCACCCCAGTTACAGGAAGTTCCTATGCTTTTCCATGGGTTCCTTGCATTTTCAGTTTTCTGCATTGCTGTTTGGGCTTTCCACACCCCCTAGAGTATTCACAAAGTACCTAGGTCCAGTTATTGCCCACTGCAGAGTGCAGGGCATTCAAATATATCCATACCTAGACAACCTCTTGATACTTCACCAGGATTGCCACACCCTCCATCTCCACCTAGGCACAGTGTCCAATACACCCTGGTAAACAATAGGGTTCACTGTCAACCAGGAAAAATCTCACCGGACACCCACCCAAGACCTGTTTTTCTCTGGGTACAGGATAAAAACAGACCAGATGTTAGTCTTCATTCCTTACCAGAAGGTGGAAGCCATCACACATTACCTCCAAACACTCTGCTCTCTCCAAACTTTATTAGCCAGGGAATTCCTGAGGGTCCTAGACCACATGGCATCCTTGATACCCATGCTCTGCTTGGCAAGGCTGCATATGAGAACATTTTTTTGGGTTCTGAAGAGTCTGTGGAACCAACATTCATACCCCATGGATACTCTTCTACTTCTCCTCCCATGCCTGAAAAAAGAGCTGCAATGGTGGATTGCAGCCATATGCCTCAGTCAGGGTATATGTTTGCAGATTACCCCACCCTCACAACAAATCTTCACAGATACTTCAGACCTGGGTTGGGGAGTAGTCCTGTAAAACCACAACAAACAAAACAAAGTTCAGGGAGAGAGGTCCTTCCTCAGACAAAGGGACCACATCAGTATCCGAGGTGGGGGCCCTTCCCCTAGCCTTGCAAATCTTACATCCAGTTCTCCTACCAGGCACCTTAAATGTTGTCACAGACAATATGGCTGTCCTGTGTACATCAATGGGGGGAGACAAGGTCCTACCCACTCTGCAGCCTGACCATTCAGATTTCGACCCTGGCAGCAGAATTGCACATTTACCTGCAAGCAGTGTACATTCCTTCAGCAGACAAGGAGCTGGTGAGCACAACTCAGCAGAACCTCTGCACCCTCTTATGAATGGATGCTTCACAGGGAGGTGTTTTTGGAGATCATTCACAAGTGGGGGTATTCCTCAGGCAGATCTGTTTGCCTCCTCCCAAAACAGGCAGATGCCTCCGTTTTACACATGGGATCCACATCCACAAGTGTTGGAGGGTTGACGCCTTCTCATTTTCTTGGGTGGGGATGCATCTTTATGCCTTTCCCCCCTTCACACTGATTCAGAGTCCTCCTGAAGATTTAGAGGGACAAACCAAAAATCCTGCTGGTGATTCCCTTTTAGCCAAGACAGCATTGGATGTCCTTCATGGATGCATCTGCAGTCATAACAACTGGGTTGTCCTGTCGTCAGGCAGCCCTGCAGTCGTCCGGATTCCAAAGTCCGGGTCCGGCTTCGGCTGATGTCGCACCTCACCCGACGTCATCTCTGCTGGTCTCCGGGTATAAAGGCATCAGCCGACGCCATTTTCTTCAGTCTTTCTTGCGCGTGCCAAGCAGAAGCTGTTCGCAAGTGCCGGTCGGTCGGATCCAGAGATTTCTACTACCGAATACTACTTGAAGACTTCTAAAGCTAAGTACCCGTTGGGGACTCTTTCTTGCCTCAGCCGATGTCAGAAAAAGTCAATAACTGTTTAACTTGTGGGAAACAAATACCTCATAAAGATTTCCACTCTTACTGTTTGCCTTGTTTAGGCCCAGACCACGACGTAGCAGCCTGTTCGGCCTGTGCTTCCTTCAACCGACGAACGCTTAGGCGTCGGTCGGAGTTTGCTGAACAGTTTTTCGGTTCAGAATTTGCGTACATTATGCCGTCGGATCCTCCGACTACCCAAATTGTTAAGAAACGCAAAGAAAAGACCGACACTCGCGGTCCACGGTTTCGGCCGAAACCATGGAGAAGCAAATCATGAGTGTCTCGGTTTCGGCCGAAACCGAGAAAACTGTTCAAAGCACAGCTGAATCTTTGACTACTTCTGAGGTTCCTGCTACCTTACTTGAATCGGCCTCTGAAATTTTACCTACTACAGTGGCTTCTAGTGAATTATCAGACACCATCCCTTTGGATGTCTCTACCCCAGCACGTGGTGCTGCTAGGCCTCCTGCAGCCATGTCCATTAAGGCCTTTGCCAGGGCTAAAGCAGCCAAGTCTACTAAATCAGTGCCTGTTAAACCCCCCTCAACCAGGCCTACTTCTAGTTCACAAATGCTTACTCTGGCAGAAGATTTAATATCCTTAATTAGGGGATCTCAATCTCACCCAGACAGGGCCTCTCAGCCCCCAGAGAAGAGACCTAGAGCAGAGCCCCCCGAGCCTGTGTCCTCTGATGATTCTGCGGATGACTCAGATATTACAGACCAGCCAGAGGCTCCTTTCTCCAATTATGAAGACTCAGATGCTGAAGAATCCATTCCAGCTGCTTCTCCACCAGAAGAATTCTCCTTTGGGGAAACCTTACATGCCATGCGAGAACAATTCCAATGGCAGCAACAGGATTTCTCAGATTCCAGAAAAAGACTTAGGACTTTTCTGCACCTTCCACAACACAGGCCCTTAGCTATACCTCCTGTCCTCCCTGTTGTGGACGATGCCTTTAATGATGTCTGCTCTGCACCAGATTCCTTACCTCCAGCCCCTGCCAAACCAGACAGATTTTACAGGGTACCAGACACGCATCATCATCTATACAAGGCCCCTCTTGCAGACCCCGAAACTATATCCCAGGGGCCTAAGGCAGTAGCCTCGACCACTGCAAAAAACCCTATTCCTTCTGAAAGGGAAGCCAGGTCTTTAGACAGATGGGGCAAAAAAGTTTATACCTCAGCTACTCTCTCAGCTAGAGCTTTAAACTGTCAGTTTCACATGATACAATACCAAGAGTTTATGCTTGATCAGTTAACTAAAAAACTATCCTCTGACGACTCTATAGATAAGAAATATGTATTAGAAATGGTAAATAACATACAACAGGTTAGTAACCATTCCTTAAAATGTGGCTATGATGCACTGGAGGCTTCATTTAGATCAGCCATGACTGGCACAGTGATAAGAAGACATGCATGGCTGAAGGAACAAGTCTTACCAGATCATGTTAAATCTAAGTTATTAGATGCTCCTATGGATAAGACCAGTTTGTTTGGTACTCCTGCCCAGCAGGTAATGAAGAAAATGGAAGAAAAGGCAAAATCTGTTCAAACGGTTAAAGATTTCTTGCAGGTTCAGCCACCAAGGTTTAGCAGGAACTGGCCTGCCAAAAATTGGTCCTTTCCTGACTCCACAAGATCCCAAAGGGGCAGGAATAGACGTTCCAGAGGCAGAAACCAATCCAGAGGAGGTGCCTACAGAGGACGACAGTGGCAAGGTAATAACAGAGGCACAGACTCAACCACTACCACTACAACAGCACAATCACAGTGACTTAACTCTACATCCGCCTACCAGGGAACAAATAGCAGCTCCATTAGGCGGAAAATTAACCTTATTTTTGAAAAACTGGCACTACATCACAAAAGACAAGTGGATTTTGCAAACCATAGACCAAGGTTACCGGTTCCACTTTCACACTCTACCAGTCAAAAGAGGAATGCCAAACCTGCCTCCAAATCAAAAAACAGAAGCTCTACAGCAGATAAGGCAATTAGCAAAGATGAGAGCTGTGGAAAGAGTGCCAATAACAGAACAAGGCAAAGGCTTTTACTCCAGATTATTCCTAGTTCCAAGAAAGGAAAAAAGTTGGAGACCTATTCTCGACCTGTCCACCTTAAATACATACATCATTGTCCCAAAATTCAAAATGCTGACCCTACAGCAACTTCTTCCCATGCTGGGCAAGGAGTGTTGGCTGGTAACTCTAGATCTCAAGGAGGCATACCTGCACGTCCCCATTCGACCAATTTGCAGAAGATACCTCAGATTTCTTGCAGGATCAGAGCATTATCAATTCTCAGCATTGCCCTTTGGCTTATCTACTGCCCAGAGTATTCACAAAATGCCTGGCATCAGTAATCGCCCACTGCAGACTACAGGAATCCAAATTTATCCATACCTGGACGACTGCCTGCTACAAGGGGACAACAAAAGCAAGCTGACAACAGATTTACAAAGGGTCATTTACTTGCTACAAGCACTGGGATACACAGTCAATTTGCAAAAGTCAAGGCTGATACCATCCCAAACAAGGACATTCCTGGGCGGAATTGGACACTGTAAAACAAATGGCATTCCTAACCGCAGAAAACAAAAGAACTCCTCTTTACTTCTTGGCTCTAACAAAACAGAACAAGTTAACAGCAAGAAAAGTCCTTCAGGCCTTGGGCTACATGGCATCATGCATAATCTTGGTTCCACATGCCAGACTACATATGAGAAAACTACAGTGGTACCTAAGGAATTTATGGTCCCAACACAGGCACAGCCTAGAAGCGGAAATTCCACTAATCCCATGCCTAAAACAGGAGTTCCTATGGTGGGCACAAGCATGCCAGTCAAACCCAGGCCTACCCTTTCACAGCTATCAGGCAAGCCAGACCATCACAACAGACGCCTCAGACCTAGGATGGGGGGCTCACATGCTGGACAAATGCGCAAGGATTGTGGACGAGGATCAACTCCACCTGCACATCAACCTAAAAGAAATGCTGGCAGTAAAACTGGCAATCCAAAATTTCAGACCATTTCTCAAAGAGGGCCATTTGATGATAAGGACAGACAACACCACAGTCATGTGGTACATCAACAAGCAGGGAGGCACTCATTCATACTCCCTATGCAGAATGGTTTTGGAGCTTAGGAACCTGGCACTCGACTACAACATCCAGTTACAGGCAACATTTGTACCGAAAGGACAATACTCTAGCAGACATATTGAGCAGAACCACATCGGATGCCCACGAATGGATGCTACACCTGGACATCTTCAAGACCATCTCAAAGAAATGGGGAAGACCACAGATAGATCTATTCGCTTACCCTCTCAATCACCAGCTCAAAAATTCTGCACAAGGACATTCCACCCACTTGCATGGAAAGTGGATTCGCTCTCCTTCAGCTGGAAAGGTCTAACAGCATATGCATTTCCACCTCTTCCCTTGATACACAAGGTATTACTAAAAATCAAGGAGGAACGTCCAAGGATAACCCTGATAGCTCCAAACTGGCCAAGACAACACTGGTACCCATTACTGAGGAGCATGTCTCGGGACAACATGTGGCCAATACCCCTGATGCCTTTGATGTTAACTCAGAACAACTACAGCATCATGCATCCAAACCTAAAAACGTTACAACTGACTGCATGGTACATCACATAGCAGCAACTAACCCAGAACTTTCACAAAGGGTTAAAGACATTATCCTTGAAGCCCGCAGACCTTCAACAAGAAGGAACTATGCAGGAAAATGGAAAAGGTTTGTCATTTGGAGCACTGAAAGAGGAAAAGATGTCAATTATAGATATGGCTAACATTTTGGAGTATCTGGCAGAGCTTCTACATACAGGCCTGTCCTATTCCTCCATCAAGATACATGCATCAGCTATTTCAGCAGAATACAGCTTTGATCCACCTGTCTTTTCACATCCTTTACTCGGGCAGTTCCTCAGAGGAATCAAGAATGTAAAACCTCCAAGGAAACCACCATTGCCAGCTTGGGATTTGAACTTTGTGCTAGAAAAATTGACACTCGCACCTTTTGAACCAGCAGCCACAGCGGACCTACAGCATCTATCGTGGAAAACTGCTTTCCTACTGGCAATAACCTCAGCAAGGAGGGTCTCTGAACTTCAGGCCCTAATGGCGGTACAGCCCTTCCTAATCTTCCACCAAGATAGAGTGTCCATGAGGACTAATCCTACTTTTATGCCTAAGGTGATATCCAGAGTGTCTTTAAACCAGGCAATCCACCTACCTACCTTCTTTCCCAACCCACAAAACAGAGGGGAAAGAATGCTGCATTCCTTGGATGTACATAGACAGGTACGCTACTACCTGGACAGAACAAAAAGTAGCAGAAAAACTGACCAGCTTTTTGTAGCCTATGCAACAGGAAAGGAAGGAAAAGCAATTTCCAAACAGACAATCTCCAAATGGATAGGAAATTGCATACGATTCTGTTACTCCTTCCATGGAAAACCAATTCCACAGAACATAAGGCCTCATTCTACAAGGGCAACAGCCACTACCACAGCCTTCCTACGAGGTGTGGCAACCAAGGACATTATTGAGGCGGCTACTTGGACCTCCGTGCATACATTTGCCAAGCATTATAACTTACCTTTGTACTCCAGATCCCGAGCAGGGTTTGCCACTGCTGTGCTGCAAGGGATCCTAACCACACCATAATCTAAATTTTTTCCTCCTCCCTTAGTTGGCTATGGTATTCTACCCAGTTGTTATGACTGCAGATGCATCCATGAAGGACATAGTACAGTTTTGTACCTACCATAAATGTAGATGTCCGAACTGGATAGCATCTGCAGTCAGGATTACCCTCCCTCCTTCCCCTCTGTGGTACTCCTAGGGTATTTACCCTCTTAATAGCTAGCTAGTGGGGGGAGTCTCTTATGGTGTATTTGTTTGTATATATGTACATACATGCTTATTTTCTGAGTTTGCCTTCTATCCTTTTGGAAACATTGGCATTTATCCAAAAATTAGCCTTCCAGGAAGGGCATCTGGCATCTGGGGCAAGAAACACTGAAGAAAATGGCGTCGGCTGATGCCTTTGTACCCGGAGACCAGCAGAGATGACGTCGGGTGAGGTGCGACATCAGCCGAAGCCGGACCCGGACTTTGGAATCCGGCCGACTGCAGGGCTGCCTGACGACAGGGCAACCCAGTTGTTATGACTGCAGATGCTATCCAGTTCGGACATCTACATTTATGGTAGGTACAAAACTGTACTTTTCTCCTTCTGCATCTACTAGCCAAGGGCAGTTATCACAGGTTACCCCACTGATTTGACCTACTCACACAAGACAGGGGGTCTCTCATAAGCCCTCAGGTGCTCAACCTCAGACTCACTCTATGGGTGATAGAGTTCTGATCCCCTTCAGACACCTATATTCAGAGGACATGCTCATATCCTGCAGGAGGCCAGGAAACCTACTACCAGGAGAAATTGTGTCGAAATGGAAAAGATTCTCCAGGTGGTGTCAAAAGAAAAACAGGACCCCTTTCTTATTCCTGTACCTATGGTCCTTTCTTACTTGTGTGAGCTTCTACATTCAGGGCTGACTTGCTCTTCTGTTAAGGTACACTTGTCAGCCATTTCCGCCTGTCTCCCCTTGGTTCCTCCCTTGGCATTCAGATTAGAAGTAAAACTATTCTTAAGAGGGATCCTCCATATCAGACCCCCTCAAAAACCAATACCACCTTCATGGGACCTTAATTTTGTCCTTGAAAGCCTCACACTACCTCCTTTTGAACCAGCTCACTCAACATCGCTGAAACTATGTACTGCTGGTAGCCCTCACATCTGCCAGGAATGTCTCCAAAATCCAGACCTTGATGGCTATCCCCCCTTACCTCATCTTCCGTAAGGACAAGGGTCTTCCTCGGGTCTAACCCCCCTCATTCATGCCTAAAGTGATTAATGAACTGCCCTTAAAACAAGCCATTATCCTCCCTGATTTTTTTTTTTCCCTCTGCTTCAAATTCCATCTGAAAGAACCCTGCATTCCTTGGATTTTCATAGGAAGCTTGGGTATTACCTAGACAAGACCAAGTCCATTAGAAAGTCTGACCAGCGGTTTCTCTCCTTTCACCCAAGGGCCTTTGGGAAGGCCGTTTCTAAACTGACTATATCATCATGGATTTCTAACGCTATATCTGCCTGTTATTCCTTTCATGGAAAGGTTTTAAGTACCAGTGTGAGAGCGCATTGTACTAGGGCAGCTGCCTTTTTCAGGGGGGTGGACTATCCTTCCATACTGGAATTGGACACCTGGTCTTCAGTCCATACCTTTACCCAAGCACTACAAGCCAGACTTGGTCTCTAGAGCCAGGACTGGGTTTGCTAGGTCAATTTTTGCAGTCTCCTAGACCAGGCCCCTCTACCTACCTCCCAGTCTCGTACCTAAAGCTTGGGTACTCGCCCTACAGTTATGAATACTGCAACATGAAAATAGAAGGACATAGAATAATTGTGTAAGAACTTACCATAAACCTTAGATGTCCTTCTCTTCCATGTTGCAGTATTCAGTCCCCCCTCCAGCCCCCTCTTGTTCTGTTTTGTCCATCTGGAGTGACTTTCCCTACCTCCTCTCCATCCAAATAGGACACTGTAACAGGCACATAATTTATTGGGCTCCTTTGGCCAGGTGGGATATGTGGGTCTGAAAAGCTTCTTTTCCTTGCTTCCCTGGGGTACTAATGTATGCAGCAGTCATTTCTGAAGGGGATACGTGCAGACGTCACTTTTATAGCCGATGTCGGTTTATGGCCATGACAAGCAACTTATCACGTACCTCTGCTCCTAAGGCTTTGGTATGCTGGCTGGATGTCCGGTGCTGCAGGCAGCAACCTCCCTACAGTTATGAATACTGCAACATGAAAGAGAAGGACATCTAAGGTTACTGTAAGTTCTTACACGACTATTCTTTGTGTACAACACAAGTAGTGGTGCAGGCTTTAGGGGTGTTTCTTGCAATCATAACAGAGCCTTTGCGTGGATGACATTGACACTTGTCACTGTAAGGGTCTAATATATCCACCCTGAGTGCCCATGCTTCCACAGACATTCTGATGAAGACTGTCATCAGTTTCGTAGAACCAAACTCACTTCAGTTCCTCTTATGTCACTGCATTGCCTGCAGGCATTGTTTTGCTGGTGCTAAATCAGCAGATGTTGACCACACCCCCAACAATATTGGCTGCTCATTCCAGTCCTCCACACCTGGTTCCTCCAGGTTTTAAACCACTACTCAGATGTAGGTTGTCTGGACTTTGTAATTCTTTGCCTTGGAGCCAGGTAACTGTGATAGTGATTTGCTTTAGTGTTTCCAGGATTATGTTCATAAAGATTAAATAATGGCAGATATTTCATATATTTGACAGCAGCAAAAGGCCTCACTACCTGGATGCTAACTCCTTGTCTCATTACAAACCTAATGGTAGCTTATGATCATCATTCACATTGCCTCAATGGTATATGGGATATTCATCGTGTTTCACTGGCAGGCTACCCGCAGTCGGCCCGAGTTCCAAAGTCTAGGTCTGGCGTCAGTTGCTGTCACCTCTTCCCTGACATCAGTGCGCCAGGGGTATAAAAGATGCAACCGATGCCATTTTCTTCAGATTTTCTTGCCCCAGATGTCAGGTGCCCCCAAATAGGAAGGCTGGAAAGAAATATGCCAAAAAACATGCATGTAATAAAATAAACATTGCCTTCATCTACAAGCAAATACACCACATAGGTTGTATAGAGTTGAGAAATACAGAAAAGTCCCGGCAAAGAAAAGGGGGATGGTGGGTGGGTAACCTGGACTGCAGCAGTGAGTACACTTGAACATCTACATTTGTGGTAGGTACACAACTGTACTATGTTCATCGTGTTTCACTGTTGTAGTCATTACACTTGGGTAGAATCCCAAAGCTGAGGTTGGGTGGCTGGGCCTAAATAGGATTTGGAGAGGCTACCAGGC
The DNA here is from genome assembly GCF_019279795.1 of Protopterus annectens. NCBI lineage: Eukaryota > Metazoa > Chordata > Ceratodontiformes > Protopteridae > Protopterus > Protopterus annectens. The sequence goes on from NC_056751.1 coordinate 407,308,882, forward strand.
CATGCAGAACTGCAGTGCAAAGCCTGCTCTGGACTTAGAGTAGAGAGGCAAGTGGTAGTGCTTGGTGAAAGTGTGCACTGAACTCCAGGTTGCAGCTTCTAAAATGTCTTTGGTTGGTGGTACTCTGAGAAAGGCTGCTGAAGTGGCTGCTGCTCTGGTAGAATGTGGCCTAATACCCTTAGGCACTGATTTGCCATGTTGTGCATAGCAGAAGCGAATGCAGTGTCCTATCCATTTTGAAATTGTCTGTTTTGAGATGGGCTTTCCTTGTGATCCTGCAGCCTAAGCTACAAAAAGTTGTTCAGTTTTTCTGAAAGCTTTTGTTTTGTCCAAGTAGAATCGTAGCTGTCTGTGTATATCCAAAGTGTGCAGAATTCTCTCCGCTTTATTCTGGGGATTCAGATAGAAAGTTGGCAAATTAATGGTTTGGTTAAGAGCCACACTGGAAGCCACCTTTGGCATAAATGTTGGGTTTGTCCTTAGAGAGACCCTGACCTGATTAAAAATGATGAAAGGTTCCACTGCCATTAATGCCTGTAACTCAGACTCTTCTTGCTGAAGTTATTGCTAGGAGCAGAGCAGTTTTCCATGATAAGAATTTTATATCAGCTGTGTTGGCTGGCTCTGAAGGAGGCAGTGTGAGTTTTTCTAAAACAAAATTAAGGTCCCAAGTAGGTATTGGTGTTCTCCTTGGGGGTCTTATGTTTTTTGCCCCTCTGAGGTATTGCCTTAGTAGTGGATCGGAAAAAATAGGAGGTTCCGTATTGTAATGAGCTGAAATGGCAGAGGCATGGATCTTACTAGATGAAAAGGATAGGCCTTTGTCCAGCATCTCTTTTGGGCATTGTAAAATCTGAGGTATATTTGGAACAAGTGGTTCGAGTCCTTCTGCCTGTTTCCAAGCACAGAATCTCTTCCATTTTTCTGCATAAGATTTCCTAGTGCTGGGCCTCCTGGCTTCTAAATTGACATCCATAACAGCTTTAGAGAGAGGTGTGGTATGAGTGACTATGTTATCTGCCATGCAGCCAAACTTAAGGTTCTGAGTTGACTGTGTAGAATCCGATTGTTTTGTTGAGTCAGAAGATGAGGGATTTGAGGCAAAGGCCAGGCTGGGCCTTGAGACAAGCTCTTTAGGATTGGGTACCAGTGCTGGCGTGGCCAGTCTGGCGCAATCAGGATCATTTTTGGCTTCTCTTGTCATTCTTTTAGGAGTACCTTGGTAAGAAGAGGCAGTGGAGGGAAGGCATAAACTGTCAGGGTTTTCCAGCTGAATGAAAGAGCATTCACTTTCCATGCTTGTGGGTGATAAGGTCTTGTGCAGAATTTCTGTAGTTGGCAGTTGAGGGGAGGCAAAAAGATCTATGTCTGGGTGCCCCCATTTCCTTGTTATCATGCTGAAGACCTGTGGATTCAGTTGCCATTCGTGTGGATCCATGAGATTTCTGCTTAGTTCGTCTGCCAGTATATTTTTCTTTCCTGGCAGGAATTGTGCCTGCAGATGTACTTGATAGGTCATTGCTGTGTTCCACAAAGTCATGGCTTGCCTGCAGAGGGGGTAGGAATGTCTGCCCCCTTTGTTTATGTACCACATAACTGTGGTGTTGTCCGTCTTTAGTAATAGTTGTCCTGGATGTAGTAGATCCTTGAAGGTTGTCAGGGCATTCTGTACAGCTAGCATCTCTTTTTGATTGATGTGAAGATGCATTTATTCCTTGGGCCACGTGTCCTGAATACATTTCCCTGCCATGTGTGCCCTCCAGGCATAATCCGATGCATCCATTGTTGTATGCCTGGCTGTAGGTAAGGTGAAAGGCTGTCCCTTGTTGTGGTGGCAGGCCTGGGACCACGATTTAAACTCCTGTTGTAGACAGGGAATTATAGTTACTATTGTTTCCAGGCTGTGGCAATGTTGATTCCAGGCACTTTTTAGATGCCATTGTAGTTTCCTCATATGCAGTCTTGCATATGGAATTAGTATAATGCAAGATGCCATGAAGCCCAGGGCCTGCAGAATTTTTTTTGCAGGGAGGCTGGGTCTTTGTTGCCATCATCTGAAAGTAATGAGTCAGTTGCCTTTGTTTGTCTGGCATGAGATAAGCCATCTGGGCAGTTGTATTTAAGCTTGCACCCAGGAATATTATCTCTTGAGAGGGCACTAGTTTTGATTTATTTTTGTTTACTGTGTACCCTAGGCACATTAGTAATCTTTTTACAAACGCCAGATGCTTTAGTAGAATGTCCTTGCTCTCTGCTTGAATAAGGTAGTCATCCAAGTAGGAGTATATTTGAATTCCTCTTTGTCTGCAAAATGCAATTATTGGTGCCAGGCATTTTGTGAAGACCCTGGGTGCAGTAGATAAGCCAAAGGGCAGTGCAGAGAATTGGTAATGTTTTGAGCCAGCTATGAATCTGAGGTATCTTCTGCAAGATTGTCTGATTGGGACATGCAGGTATGCCTCCTTGAGGTCCAAGGTAACTAGCCAAGCCTTCTTGCCCAGCATGGGTAGAAGTTGCTGCAGTGTTAACACTTTGAATTTTGGAACATCCAGGAAAGTATTTAGGGTTGACAAGTCCAGTATTGGTCTCCAGGCTTTGTCCTTTCTGGGTACTAGGAAAAGTCTTGAGTAAAATCCTTGTCCCTGTTCTTGCTGTGGTACTCTTTGAATAGCTCCCATGTCCATTGGTTTTGTGGCAGGTCCGGCATACCTTTTGATTTTGGAAGGGTGTGAAAGTGGAACCTGTAACCCTGAGAAACTATATTCAGTACCCATTTGTCCTGGGTGATTATGTGCCAATTTTGTGTGAAAAGTGCTAGCTTTCCCCCCAGGGGTGCTGCCAAAAAGTAAGTGCTTGGCCTTTGTAGAGGAAAGTCATTGGGACATTTTCCTGTAAGGCTGTGATTTGTCTTCTCCTTTGGGGGCAGAAGCACCCCATTGCTTAGGTCTGTAGGAGCCTTGGGGCTGAGATCTGCCTCTTGGGTGTCTGTATCTGCCTCTTTGTGGTCTGTCTGACACCTGAAAGGACCATTTTTTTTGAAGGCCAGTTTCTACTAAACCTAGGTGGTTGAACCTGTAAGAAACCCTTTACTGTCTGCATAGATTTTACCTTATCCTCCATTTTCTTTAACACCTCTTCTGCCTTAACACCAAGTGAAGTATCATGCTGTAGTGGAGCATCTAGTAATTTTACTTTTAACATGTTCAGGTAAACTTTGTTCTTTCAACCAAGCATGTCTTCGAATGACAGAGCCTGTAACTGCAGCTCTGCAAGAAGCCTCTAATGAATCAAAACCACATTGCAGAGTATGTTTTCCCACTTGTTCAGCTGCATGCAATAATTCCTGCATTTCCTTATTGTCAGGATTTTCTGAATTTGTAAGCATTTTCTGTCTTAACAAAGACATGAGGTACTGTTGATATTTAAGCATGTGAAACTGGCAGTTTAATGCCCTTACAGCTAAAGTAGCAAAAGTGTAAACTTTTTCCCCCATCCATCCAGAGCTCTAGAATCCCTATCAGAGGGGACAGGGTTTTTTGCAGTGGAAGCTTTAATCCCTTTAGGACCCTGAGAAATTGTTTCTGGGTCAGCAGCAGGGTTTTTATAAAGAAATTTATGAGAGTCAGTGACCCTGTAATACCTGTCTGGCTTGACTGGTGCAGGGGGTAAAGAATCAGGAGACAGACTGGATTCAGAGAAAACATCGTCAACAGTATCAAGCACAGGGGGGATAGCCAGGGGCCTGTGCTGGGGCAGTAAAAGAAAGTCTCTGAGCCTTTTCTTGGATTCTGAATAATCCTGGCTCTCCCAGTGGAAATGCTCCCTCATGGTGTGTAGAGTTTCCCCAAAAGAATAATCCTCCGGTGGAGAGGCTGAAGGTATAGATTCTTCAGCATCAGAGTCCTCATAGGGAGGGAGGGACAGAATATCCCTGATCTGAAGAGGAAATAGAAACCTGATCAGAGGAATCATAGTCAGTATCTTGCCTAGGCCTTTTGTCAGGTGGGGGATGGGAACCCCTGATCAATGTAATTAAGTCTTCTGCCATTTTAAGCATCTGTTTCTTTGGTATGGAGGACTGTCCAGGAGAATGCTGTACTTGTTTCCTTGTCTTTAATGGTGTCTTTGACTGTACCTTGGCTGCTGCAGAGGACTTAATAGTAAGCTGTGAAGGTCTGAAAACACCCTCAGAAGCCGATGCCTGCTCAGCGGCTCCGGACCCATCTGAGGGAATAGTTTCCGTAAGCCCAATACCTTGAATATCCAGAGGCCTAGCTGTCTCCACATGGGAGTCTGATACGGCCTGTAGCTCTGAGGTAGCGGGTGTCAGGGGCTGTGAAAGCGCCTCACTGAGAACCGGCGACTGGCCTAGAAGTGGCTTTGTCGTCTGTTTTGGACCTCGGATGCCTGTCCTTTTCCTTGTCTTTGTGCTTTTTGTGAATTCCAGTCATCTGCTGTTCCGACGGCATTACATAGTTAAACCTTCGGCCAAAATAATGTAAAGCAAAATCAAACAGACGTTTAATAGTGCGTTTGTTGAATCTAGCACAAAACCGCCAACTAGTAACGTTGTGGTCAGGGCCTAGGCAAGGAATACAGTAAGAGTGAAAGTCCTTATGAGGTATTTGCTTCCCACAAGAAATACAATTGTTAACTTTTACTGACATCGGTCTGGAGCAAGAAAAAGTTTCCCCAACGGGGTACTTAGCTTTATTGAAGACTTCAGTTGTGAAACTCTGTTGAAAATCTCAGGAGTTGGCCGACCGGCACTTGCAAACTGTTTTTGTTTCGGGCACCGCGCGGCAAGAAAGACTGAAGAAAATGGTGTCAGTTGCATCTTTTATACCCCTGGCGCACTGACTTCAGGGAAGGGCGACAGCAACTGACGCCGGACCTAGACTTTGGAACTCGGGCCGACTGTGGGTAGCCTGCCAGCAGGATAACCCAAGTGTAATGACTGCAACAGTGAATACACTCTAACATCTACATTTATGGTAGTTACACAACTGTACTTTCTGTGCCTGCACAGTCCCATACTGGCAGCATCCAGAGCTCAAAATCCTCTCCTTTGATCCTCTGTGATAGGGGATTGGCCAAGTCTCTTCCATTAGGGGAAGCCCAGCCCCGTCGCTGAAGTTCAGTCATTCAGTCTTTTACTCCTAGCTGTAGGGCTTGCACAGTTGAATCTCTTCAGAAGCCTGTATTGGTGGATTTACAGCTTCTAGATAACTTGGGTAAGATCACTTTGAGAATTTTTTCTTATTATTATTAGTATTTATTTTGACATGTTAAATTAACTGTCCAGATTTTTGCCTCATTGTAGTCTATTCCTCAAAATGTGTGGCTTTCTGGCATATCAGTGAAGATTGAATTCAGACATTTGAGTTTCAGGCGTCCTATCCTTCAGAACATGCATAGTAAAACAACACATTTTATTCCATCAACTTTCTATGTTTATAACAGCAGTATTTAAAATCTGTCCCTTTTGTGGGGCTGGTCTCCCTCTAGTTATTTTTTGGCTTTGTCCAGATTTATTGTGCTAAGAAGTTGAGAGCTGTGTGTAAACGAGTGGTTTACTAGGTCTGGCTCAAGGTTTAATTCAGGCTATTAATACTACTTTAAATTAATTTTTTGGTTGAAGAAAGAGGAATGCATCCTTTCATGAAGAGATTCAAGTTTCTGCATCTGGACAGGAGGATAAGGAGAGAGGGTTTCTTCTCATATTTTTAATTCAGACTCTGAGCTCAGTTTCTGGCCTTTCCTGTAGGAAGGTTCTCTTTCTCTGAGACAATCTGTGGAATGTGCCAGTGTTTTCGGTGAGAGGGCTGGGAGATTTCTCCGTCCCTAAGAAAATACTGTGAACTGTTACAGAAGAAATTCCAGAACCTTCACCTATTCCTGCAGTTCTTTCAGCTTAGAAGAACGTGGGTTACTACCTGCAGTTTTCCTAACAGTCAGCCAACCCAGCAAGCCCAGTTGTAAATTTCCTCAAACTTTTAAAATTTTTATACACTTCCCAAATCTGATCCAGCAGACTGCACCTTTAGTTAATCCTGCTGCTGCTAAACAATTAGGTAATTCCAGTCTTGCTATTTCTGATAAGGATGGAAAGATGGATAAGAATGAGGGAAAAAATGTATGCTTCTATAACTTTGATTTTTCATAATTTTGACTTGTCATGCTCATATGTTAAGGTTTGTCCTAAGTAATTGTGAAAGTATGCAAAATGTTTTATCTTTGGTTTCTTCTTAAGGAAAAATCTGCTGCAAGTAATTTAATTCCTAGTGTTAGCCACTACTCATTGCATACAGCTTGTGTACGACCCTGTTTCTTCAAGGGCTATGGACATTGGTACTGTTTTGAGGAGGTTTGCATGGCTGCATCCTCGGAACCTCCCAGATAATGTTAAAAATTAGATTTTTATATTCTCCTTTGGATAGCAGTTTTTTTTTTTTTTTTTGGCCCACCTACTGCATAGGTGATCACAACATTTAATGAGAGGGGGAACCTGATACAGAGAATGTCCAAGATTTTTCAGCCCTCCTTTTCCAAATTTTCTAAGGGATTCAATTTTGGTAAGAAACAAAATAAACAGTCTCAACAAATAGACATTTAAGAAGAAATGGGAAGGGGGTTCCAAGAAGAATTTTGTAAACTACAAAACCCAACACAATCCAGTAAGTTATAATGACTGAGACCATTTCCTCCTTCCTCCTCCTTGGGAACCCTTTTTTCTTCCAGAAAGTCTGGATCTCCAGTTTTCTGTTTGACAACAGCTAGGTTCAGACAGATGGGTTTTGAAGATCATTCTTCAAGGTTACAAATGGCAATGGGAGGAAATTCTACCCTTTCAGGGGGTAATACCTCTTCCTCCTCTAAACAAGACACCTGTTTCCTCCTGTTTTTCATCGCATGCTATCCCAAGGAATGATCGAAACAGTTCCCCCTTCCCAGGTGGGCAAGGGATGTATTTCAGGATTGGTTTTAGTGCCAAAGAAAGAAAATGCTGAGAGACCAGTTCTGAATCTTTTTTAAACCTGTTTGATTATGCCCAAATTCAAAATGTCATTTCACAACCTGTGACCTCTTCTTCCTCATTTAAGTTTTCTGGTAACACTAGATTTAAAAAAAAAAAAAAAAAAAGTTTTATCACGTTTGTATTCATCCAAACTTCAGGCGTTTCTTAAGGGTTTGTGCCTGGATCACATTATCGGTTCTCTGTCTTGCCCTTTGGATTATCTACTGCACCAGAAGTATTCATAGTGTCTGTCTCCAGTTGTTCATTGTAGGCTACAGGGTATACATATTTTTCCATATTTAGGTAATGGATTATTTTTGAAGAGTCTTTTTCAAAGTGTCGGGAATCTCTCTCTCTTGGATGAGAGATCTCATACGCAAGCTAGGATTCCAAGAGAATATTCAAGTGTCTTTCTTGACTCTTTCACACAGAATTATGTTCCTGGGATGTCAACTAGATACCTTGGTTCAAAGAGCCTTTCTTCCACAGGAAAAAGTAGATCTGTATCTCCATGTATTTCTAAGGTTTTCCACTTTGTTTCCTGCAAGGGAATTACCTCAGGATTTCGGGTCTCGTGATTTATATGATTCTCATGATACCCTGGCAAGACTCCATATGAGAAAGCAGTTTCGGGAGTTAATAAAAGTGCAAGGTGTGTCGGACACCAAGGACAGATGCAAGCACATAAATATAAAAGTAATGCTTGCCCTAATCAAGGAATTCAACTCTCTGAATTATTTTTGGTCCCCAGGACCTCTTCAAGTTGTTACAGAGAATACCACAGTCATGGATACATCAAGCAAAGAGGAACTAGGTGGTACTCCCTCTGAAGACTAGCCATGTTAGCGTGGGATATAGTTTCACAGCACAGTCCCACTCTACAGGCATTCTATATTCTGTCAAAGCAAAGTTGTGTGGCAGCCAACTTAGAAGAACAAGGGGTGATCCTCAAGGATGGAAACTAGATTGAGGGTCTTCCAAGATTTGATCCATCTGTGGGGAGTTCCTAGTTCCTCAAGTAGACTAATTTTTCTCCTGTCTGGTCAATCAACTGATAAGCTTCTGTTTGCAGGACTCCATGCATGCATGTTTTTCCACCCTTTACGTTAATATCCAACGTACTTCTGAAGATTCGTAAGGATTCCCCCAAGATCATTGTGGGGACTCCATTCTGACCCAGGTTCTTTTGATTGCCAGTGGCAATTACAAGTTTCCTCACAGACTGGATCTACTTACACATGAATAGGGGTGTTTGATACACCCCAGCACCAACTTCAGTCAACTGCTTGAATGATGGGGTCTTAATTCCTTTAGGCAACTGTTTACTGAAGATGTGCAGCAGGTACTAATGGAGGCAAGAAAGCATGCTACTAGATAATCATATATCAGCAAATGGAAAAGGTTTCCTAATTGGTGCCAACCACATAACTAGGTATCAGTTCAGGGCCAGATGTGTTCTCTGGTTCTACAGTATTTGAGAGTTACTCTCCTATTGCCTTTATTATCCCTTGTCAGGGTTCATTTAATGGTCATTTCAGCATGTCTGCCCATGGATCCTCCTCTTTCAATTCACTCATGTCAAAATGTTTTTTAAAGGGGTTTGCTTAAGAAGTGTCAAAACAAAAAAACACTGACTCCTCCTTGGGATCTTAATTTTGTTTTAGAGAAGCAAATACTTGCTCCATTTAAACCAGCTAACCTGGCTGACCCGAGTTTCTTAATATGGAAAAAGTTTTACTGATCTGATTTGTGCAGGGTGGGTTTCCAGGTTGACTTACCTTAAGACCCTTCAATTCAGTCTCATTTTCCACAGAGAACAGGGCTTCTTTGAAAACTAATCCTCCTTTTATGCCTAAAGTAGTATGAGTTTACTTCGTCATACTATTCATCTCTGTTTTCATTTCTGAACCCAGAAATAAGGAAGAAAGGATAATGTATATTCTGATGTCCACAGACAACACCAGTACTATATTGACAAAACTTAATCTTTCAGATCTGATGAAGTGTTCATTTCTTGTGAAGGTAAGAAGAGCCTGTGTCAAAAATTTCCAGACAAGTGGAGTACCTCAGGGTTCAGTCCCGGGATCGCTCTTGTTTGGCATCTACTTCTCTGAAGTACAGGCCAACACTAAGGGACTCTGGCTAACAAAGTTTGCAGATGACTGCAAACTGGGAGCCATTATTGAATCCCCAAATGATGTGAATACTCTACAAAAGGGCCTTACAGAAACAGATGCTTGGTGCCAGAGCCATGGGCTCAAGCTCAATGCCAAGAAATGTATAGTTATCCCCTTTGGGAAAAAAACATTTACCTTTGAATTACCACATAGGTGGCAGTACACTAAACACCAAAAGTGTGATGAGAGACTTAGGGGCACGGGTGGACAGTGGTCTCTCACCTTCAGTAACCACATCGCCACAACAGTCAGGAAATCCTTCTATGTGGCGCACCACATCACTAAGGGCTTTTCATCCAGAAAAAGGAGGTCATTGTCCCACTGTACTCATCCCTTATTAGACCCATTATAGAATACAGCACCCCATTTGGTATGTACCTCTCAAGACATCTGCAACAGCTGGAAAGGCCGCAGAAATATCTCACTGAAAAAATAACAGGCCTAAAGCAGATGCCCTACACTGACCGCCTTAAACTCCAGCTATACTCTGTCGCATATCGTCTACTCTGAGGCGATCTCTGCTTAACATACAAGGCCATGTCAAACCCAGAGCTGTTGGACATGCTACACTTAAAGAAATCCCAATCCCTCAGAGCCACACGCTCCAGGGATCTAAACCTTGTCATCACAATAAACGAAACCTACTGGAGGGATAGGTTTCTGACCCAGACTCCCCAGACTCTGGAATAGACTGCCCATACATATCAAGCAGAGTGCCTCTTTGGCCATCTTCAAAAGGAACCATGACGATTGTATGGGAGAAAGGAAATTCACCCCGGGGATCACGTCAGTCGCCCTGCTAGACAGGGGTCCAGGGAAGTAAACCGTGTGGGAAGAAATAGCTGGGGAATTATGGCTAGGATTGTATTAGGTCCTAGGGCCGATAGCCTAGTACCACCCTATGGAACCTATGGTTGTCTAAAGCTACAGCAAAACTCTTCCAGGCAGGGTCAAGGCCTACTCTACCATTGACTTGGCTTCATCTATGGCTTTTTGGAAAGGGTAGGATTCCAAAAGTATTCTAGAAGCTGCAATTTGAATCTCTGTGCATACTTTTACAAAGCATTATAAGCGTGATTACTTATCTAGGTCAAGATCGGGCTTTGCAAAGATCATTGTCTAGGAGCTGCAGGGCTATTCTCCTTCCACCTCCCAAGTGTAGTAAATTAGCGTAATCTACCCTTGTAGGTAAGGCTCCTGCAGTAGTAATCAGTGTGGCGAACATAGTACAGTTGTGTAAGTAAACCTACCGTAATAGTAGATGTTGCAATAACTGCTGCAGTATCCACTCCCTCCCTTAATTCCCTTTGCTTTTTGATATGTTTGTCAGGGTATGGTCATTTATTTTTTGTTCTTTCTAGCATTGCCCTTTCAGGTCTCAGCTCCTGTCGGCAGGAAGCTCTGAAGAGCCTGGCTCCCAAATTTGTCTTTTAAGTTAGCTTAGCTTGAGCTGATTGACAGTTTGGGCATGCCACTTGGCAGCTTATAATCCATATAGCTAAGGCTACTGCAGCAATGATCATTCGAGCATCCACTGTTTACATTTGTGTATGTAAACTTGCCATACTTTCTGTCCTTACTCCTTCACAAGTTGCAAGCAGGTGTTATATTTCCTGCACCACAAAAAGGGAAAGAATTTTACACCAGAATTATTTTGCTACTCCGTCACTGTTGTGGAGACCAGTGTTAGATCTGTCATACCAAAATACCTTTCTGAAAATACCCAAATTCAAAATGCTCACCCTGCAGACTGTGTCCTACCCCTTCTTATTGACCACAGTTTCATGGTGGCTTTACATCTGAAGGATGCTTATCACATTCCAGTTGCTCCTAACTTTAAGTTGAACCTAGAAAAGTCCTGTCTCTCACCCTGTCAAAGAATTATCTTCCTGGGATGTATGATGGACATGCACACAAAAAAGTATGGCCTTTTTTACCAGAAGACAAAGTCATGAATGTTCTGTACATTTTCACTTTTATTTCCGTCTTCAAGAAGCTGCCTGTGCATGAGAGCTCTTCAGAATTCTAGGTCTCATGGCAGCACTGATAGTCATAACACCACTGGCCAGACACCACATGGGAAGGATATAGTGGTACTTAAAAAATGTTGGACCTAGTACCTGCTTACCTCGAGTTCCAAATACCAGGGCTGGATTTTGTGAACTTATAGTTATTAGTGGAGGGATCAGATGTCTCTCAATCAAGACCTGGCCTTCTCCATCCAGACCCCAGTTCAATCAGTCCAGACAAATTGGTCAGATTTTGCATGAAGAACAGTATCCTGGGAGATCTAGTGCAAGGCAAATGGGGTCCTTCAGTCACTACCATGCACATCAACGTCAAACAAATGTTAGCAGTGATTCATTCTTTAAGTTCTTTACCTGTTATTTTCAGGTCTCTCTCTATTGGTCACAGGCACCACCACAGTCTTGTGGTACCAGAACATATAAGGGGGTACAACGTCATACCCTCTTTGCCAGTTGGCAGTGATGTTTTGGGAGCTAGCCTTATAGCAATTAAGACTTCGTACATTTCCATCAAAGCAATACCTAGTGGCATGCAGACTATGCAGATCCTGGCTCAACCATCACAAGTGGAGAATGAGGACAGAGGTTTGCCTGTATTTGGCCCAGATGTGGGGAACACTTGAAATATTTGTTTGCTTCCTTTCAAAACAGGCAGCTGGGGAAAATTCTTTTAGAGACATCCTTGCAGCTGTTCTTGGAGGACAAAAGGATTTATGTTCCCTTACGCACCCTTTCCACCGATACCAAAGGTAAGTCTGAACGTTAAGAAAGAATACCAAAGATCATTGTGGTGACGCCCTTTCGGCTCAGGCAGACTTGGTTCTGCCTTTTAATGGAATTGGCCAAGGGCAGTTACAAGTTTCCTCCAACTCTGGATCTGCTTATACATTGTCAAGTTTGGCTACTGCACCCCATCTCAGACCAACTGTTGTGGACAGCCTGTATGATTCTATCTTGATATATTTTAGGCAACTTTTCCATGAGTATGTGCAGCAGGTATTGAATGAGGCAAGAAAACCTGCAACTAGAAAATCTTGTTTACAAGTGGAAAAGGTTCTTTAGGTGGTACCTAACTGATATCAGAAGGCCCAGGATGTTGATTACTCCTCTGGTTTTAAAATTTGTGTGAGCTACTCAACAATGGCTTGTCTTGTACATCTGTAAGGTACATCTTGCGGCCTTCTCAGCTTGTCTGCCCATGAATTCCGCTCTATCTCTTTGTGGTCAGTCAGCTTATAAACCGAGTGTTGTACTTGAGACCACTTCAAAAGCAAATTTCTCCTCCTTGGCATCTCAACTTTGTTCTTGAAAAACTGACCTTAACTCCTTTTGAACATGGCTTTCAGGGTGATTTGTTTTGCTTATTGCTTTGGACGTCTGAAGGGCAAGTCTCTGAGCTGCAAGCCCTCATGGTGGGCCAATCTTGCTAGATTTTCCAAAAGAACAGGGTTGTTATATGCACCAATTCTTTCACGCCAAAAGTTTTCTGAATTTATGCTCAAGCCATCAATCTCCCAGTTTTTTTCTGAAACCTAAAAAAAAGGGAGAGAGGATCCTGCATACCTTGGAAGTACACTGGCAGTGCAGGTAATACCTTGACAGAACTAAGCCCTTCAGGAAAGTACTCGCAGCTGTTTGTTTCCTATTCCGGGGCTAAGAAGGGTCGACCTGTCTCTAAGCAGTGATTGTTTGTTGGTTGTCTTGTACTGTGGCAGCAACCTGGTCCTCTGTTCATACCTTTGCAAAGCACTACAAACTAGATTTCTCAAGATCCAGAACAGGCTTTGCTTAGAGCATTCTTCATGGGCTCCTGGATCTTTATCCTTCCTCCCAGGTGGAGCAAGCTTTGGAAATCTTCCCGTATGCCACTGAGGCAGTGGGAATAATAAACTTAGTACAGTTATGCAAGTCCTACTTACCTGTAACAGTGGATGTTTGAATTTCACACTTTCTCAGTGGCAGCACCCACCCACTATCCCCCTTATTTTGTATATACGCTGATGGTATCCAACCTTGTTGTTTTGTTAGTTGGCTGTGGTTTTGTGTTCGTGATTTGTGGCTTTGAATTGGTTGGTTTCAGGCATTTCTTGCTTCTGGTCTTTGTTCTTTCTGCTTGGCACTAAAAGCCTGAGTAACTGACTTTCTGGACAGGGATTAGGCTTCCCCTGATGGGAGGGGCTTAGCCAGTCCTCTGTCAGAGTCAGAGGAGGGGATTCTCTGCTCTCTAAAACTGCCAGTGTGGATTTGTGCAGGCACAGAACCTATATGCCACTGAGGCAGTATAAAATTGCTGTTACAAGTCACAGTCTTGCACATCTGTACTTTACTGAAGAGAAGACTTTCAGCAACTGAACTAGCTGTGAATTGTGTTGGTCAGAGCACTGTTATGCTGATAAGTCTAGACACGTGATTCAACAACAAGCTAAAACTGACTTGTGCTTGTATAGAAATGTACACCTTGACCAAGTAAGGACTACGTACATGGCCAGCATCTTTTACTCATTGTTTTTAACTTAATATAACTTACCGATTTTACATAACTTGAGTTTGGTCTTTTCATGTTTCATATCATTGCCTGTCTTTTCAATGTATTACTATTATATGTTCTTCTGAAAGGCTACTGCAATTACCCAGCACTCTTTTTATATGATATAATTTGTGTTTTCTTGTGAGACATCTGCATTCTAATTCAGACCTGTGATTGTTGTTCTCTGGCAATCCCCCCGGTTGATAAGAGCCTTTGTGTGTAGTGAAATAATTCTGCTGGTGATGGATTTTCTGTGCATTCTTTCACCATTCTTTGTTGCTTTCTCATGTTTGCTTATTTTTTGGAGTGGCGTTTGACACTGTCCCACACTCTGGTGACAAAAAAAAAAAAAAAAAAAACACACTTAGCCGAGATAGTTTAGTTTAATCCGTACTTAACTCTTTGGATAGTAAATTAACTTGCAAGTAGACCCCAGGAAAATATGATGTATTGCTCTAACTCTTCTAAACGATCTGGCACTGGCAGTGTATTCCAAGTTTCAGTCCTTGGATCACTTCTCCTTTTTTGCATTTACTGCTAGGAGATCAGAGGTACTGTTAAGGTTTTTTAGCTGAAGAAGTTTGTAGATGCTTGTAAACTTGGTACTATTGTGAACACCTCAGAGGACGCCAAGATCCTCCAAGAGGTCCTTTTCCAAACTAGTCCAAACTAATAGAATCATGGACTAAAACCTGGATACCAAGAAATGTATAGTAGTAGTCTTTGGCAAGCAAGAAACCCCTCACAACTATCACATTGCAAACACTTCCCTGAAAAATTGATCCAGTACTTAAGGACGTGGGAACCTGTGTAGACAAATGTCCTTCGATCATGTTATTTACTTTTGAAAAAAAAAAATGCTTTTTTGTTGCACAGTTTATTACTGAGAGTATGGCATCCAGGTCCAGGGATGTGATCATTCCATTGTATTCTGCATTCATCAGGTTGAACTTTGAGTGTAATACCCACTTCGGTATGTACTTGTCTAAACGTTTGATATAACTTCCGCAATGCTTTCTTACTAACAACAAAAAAAAAAAAGAAAAGAAAAATGAAGGACCTAAATTATAAAATCTTTGCCAAATGTCTCTGAACATTTTCTTCATTGTCATACAGGCTACTGAGGGGTGTTCTCTGCCTCGAGTCCATAGCCTCAGCAGACCCTATTCCGTCTGAACTATTGGACACTTGCAAGTTCACTGGAGGCATAAACACCCACTTGAGATCTTAATCTCTTTTACGGTGTAAATAGCACAAGAATACATGCATCTTAAAGGATACAAAAAGTACTTCTCTTGCACTATTCAAAAGTTGGGTAATCCCAAGATCACCTCTGCATTTGATGTCCTTTTCATTATTCCTCAACGTATGAGTTATGGATCTGACCTTGGGTCTAACTAGGCCGCATTCCACAGACTTGCAGATCCATCTCTCAAGCTCCTCCCTCTACCCATAATTGCATAGTCAGCCTACAGTACCCCAGATATTGTTTCTTGCTGTCTCACATGATGGCGGATCCTCACTCAGAAGCCCCCCCCCCCTTTTTTTCTCCAATCGTTTGAGCATTTGTGAATTTTTTTGTTTTGTTTTGTTTTTTTTTTTTTTTTTTTTTGTTTTTCAGGAAATCTTATCTATTTATCTTCACTAAATTCTCCCTCTTTTTATCTAACTTGCTTTTCCAAATTTCTGTGTTAGTGTTTCTGTTTTCTACCTTGTTAGGTATACTTATTGCTTACCATTGTTGGTACCTCTTTCCTTTCCAGCCTCCCTTTTTTACGGCATCTATATCTACCATTATCAGTAGTTTTTCCAGTTAAAAAAAAACTTTCCTTTCTGTCTCTCTTATTTTTTTCCCACAATTGCGGCTGAAAAGCCATAAGGATTTAAAAAATGCACTTCCTGTGGGCATAAAATTCCAAATTCTGACGCCCACAGGAATTGCATTTGTCTAGGAGCAGCACACCTTGATAACTAATTGTGCTATCCGTGCTGCCTTTAATTAAAGGGCTTATTTTGGTAGGAGGAACAAGTTTGCCCCCAAGGAATTACTACCCCCTTCTTCCTCTAGGGCTCAAACCCTCAGCAAACATTCCAAAGTTATGTTGGAGCCTAGGAAGAAGTCCTCTCCTAGAGCTCCAAAAACTCCTCCTATGTCTACAACTTTGGAGCCTCCTCAGAAAATTTGAATGTCTTCAGATCCTACTTCCTTGGATCCACTTTGGATCTTAAGCCCTCGGATCCAATAATTGTCAAGCAAATCTCCAGTATCCAACCTCTGTTTCAGAGACCCCCAGAACTCACTCACCCGAGTTCGTAATTGATCCAGTGTCTCCTTGGATCCATTCCCCTGTCTGCAAACCACTCCGAGGAAACATTCTAGGCTACAGTCCACTACGTTGGCTGTCAGGTCTTCCAGAAGTCTGTCTGAGGCGGATGTGGATAGGATGATGAGGAAGTTTCTCAGTGCCCAGATTCAGATGATGGGATTTATTCCATCTCCATTTCCCATCGGATCCATGAACCTCCCTTTCACTCCACATATAGTAATATCTCCTGCTCTGATTGTTCATGTTTCAGAGCGTTCGGATAAGAGTTCTGGGAGAATCTGTGTCTGAGCCAAAGAGGGTTACGTCTTTGACTCCGATAGTTTTCCCTGACTGGTTCTGCTCCTATCCCCTTGGATCAGGACGAGTCTCAGAGCCAAAGCATAGGCATCTGACCCGGGGGGGGGGGGGTGGAATCTATTTTGATGTCTGAGCCATTCTTGCCCCTCAGAGCCTCTGTGCTAGTTGGCTCGAGTTCAGTTCCCTACTCGAGGCACAGAGCAGCACAGAGTGTGGGCATGTCTGCTTTGGAAATTTTGGCTCTAATGCGACCAGTCGCCGCTTCTCCTGGTCTGTCTTCGAGGTAGTGGAAAGGGTTTTCTCTTCCAAGAGACCCATGTTCTTTTTTTCTTTGGCTCCTACATTTTTTCTGCAGCAGGTTCGAGCTGTGAGCCCATTAGACCTATTCCATGGGGGAAACCATTGAAATGTAGCGTCCACACAGTTGCTTTAGAGGAACTTCCTTTCTCTTCAGACACCTCCGCAGAGTACCCCACTGAGGCGGTTCACCGGAAGAGAACATGCAAAAGGAAGTGCATAAATTCCTCTTTGGAATATCTCTCGGAGGATACTGACTTTGTTGGGAAGGGTACCCCAGATAACCACCTGATGTCGCATTCAGAGACATGTTTGGAGATCCTTAAGCAGGGGGGTGTTTGGTCATTGGATACTCATTCCCTGAAAGAGTCAGTATTTCTGAAAGCTTTTGGTTCTGGCCCTTCTGCATCTTGGGTGATTCCCCCAGCTGATGAGCTTATCGAGCTAGTCTTTTGCTGGTCTTCGAAGGAACCTGACACTGTCAAACCAATCCCCCGTCATCCAGACAAGATTTTGGCACCACCAAAATACAGACTCCATGGGAGCAAAAGAGTCCCTGTTGATGCTATGGAGGTTCATCGTGTTACCCTGCTGCAGTCGTCACACTTGGGTTATCCTGTCGTCAGGCGGTCCCGTAGTCGGCCTGAATTCAAAGTCTTGGTCCGGCGTCGGTTGCTGTCGCTTCTTCCCTGACGTCAGTGCACCAGGGGTATATAAGAGGCATCCAACTCCATTTTCTTCTGTCTTTCTTGCCGCGCGGTGCCCAAAGCAGAAGCAGTTCGCAAGTGCCGCGTCGGCCGACACCTGAGATTTTCGAATCGAGTTTCAGTCCGAAGTCTTCAAAGCTAAGTACCCCGTTGGGGAACCCTTTTCTTGCCTCAGTCTGATGTCAGAAAAAGTTAATTGCATTTCTTGTGGGAAGCAAATACTTCATATGGACTTTCATGCTTATTGTATACCTTGCCTAGGCCCAGACCACGACGTCACTGGTTGTCGGTTTTGTGCTAGGTTCAATAAGCGAACTATAAAGCGACGCTTTGATTTCGCATGACACTACTTCGGTAGGAAATTTAATTACACTATGCCGTCGGAGCAACCGACTACCGGTGTGCATAAAAAACACAAAGATAAAGACAGGCAGCCTAGATCCAAGCCAGACTCCAAGGCCTCGGCTGGGCCAGTCGCCGGTTCTCCGGTTTTCAGTAAGGCGCCTACGCAGGCCCTGGCTACCGCAGAATTGGAACCCCAGACCACTTCGGATTCTCTAGCAGAGAGTTCTAGGCCGACGCAGCCATTTTCTTTAGGCCCTACCTACAACATTGCAGAAGGAGAAGCCAGTGCTGTAGAAACACCTTCGGTTTCAGAAGGTGTCTTCAGACCGACTACTCTCACCATAAAATCTTATGCTAAGCTTAAGACTCCTCTAAAACCAAAAAAGACTGCACTTCAGTCCCCAGCTCAAGGCCCCATGCCTAAGAAACAGATGCTTAAAATGGCTGAAGATTTGATTTCTTTAATCAGGGGTTCCCAACCCCCCCCCCCGACAAAAGGCCTAGACAAGAGGAGGATTATGCCTCCTCTGATCAAGTGTCTGTTTCCTCAGGCTCCTGTGAGGAACAGGATTACTCCTTTCCCCCCTTATGAAGATTCTGATGCTGAAGATTCCATTCCCTCAGCTTCTCCCCCTGAAGACTATTCCTTTGGGGAAACCTTACATACCATGAGGGAACATTTCCACTGGGAAGGTCAGGACTACTCCGACTCAAAGAAAAGGCTCAGAGAGTTTCTTTTACTCCCCCAGCACAGACCACTTGCTATCCCCCCAGTTTTAGACATTGTGGATGATGTTTACTTAAAATCTAGTCTAAATCCAGATTCTCTGCCGCCTGCTCCAGCCAAACCAGATAGATGCTGTAGAGTGCCTGACTCTCACAAATTCCTTTACAAAAGCCCTGTTGCTGACCCAGAGACAATCTCCAAGCGTCCCAAAGGGGCTAAGGCTTCTATGGCTAAAAATCCTGCACCCTCTGAAAGGGATTCCAGAGCACTAGATAGGTGGGGGAAGAAGGTTTACACCTCAGCTACTCTAGCTGTGAGGGCACTAAATTGTCAATTTCACATGCTTAAATACCAGTAATTCCTAATGTCTCAAATAAAACAAAAGATGAGCACGCACCCTCAACAGTCTGAATTCAAGGAAATGCAGGATCTGTTGCATGCAGCTGAACAGGTGGGCAAACATACTTTACAATGTGGATTTGATTCCTTGGAAGCTTCCTGTAGAGCAGCTGTTACTGGGTCTGTTATACGTAGGCATGCTTGGTTAAAGGAACAAACTCTGCCTGATCATGTTAAAGCAAAGTTACTAGATGCACCCTTACAGCAGGATGTCCTATTTGGGGTTAAAGCAGAAGAGGTTTTAAAGAAAATGGAGGATAAGGCAAAATCTATGCAGACAGTCAAAGATTTCTTACAGGTACAGCCCCCATGCTTCAGCAGAAATTGGCCAACAAAAAATTGGTCCTTTCCAGCTTCTGACAGACCACAGAGGGGTAAATACAGGTGCCCAAGGGGCAGAGGACAAGCACAAATCCCTTACAAACCTCGCCAATGGGGCACTGCAACACAGAAGGGAGGAGAAGACCGGTCCCAAACTACTAGAAGGCAAACACAATGACTTAAACCTCAAACTGCCAAGCAAAACTCTCTTGGCAGCTCCCTTGGGAGGAAAATTAGCACTTTTTACAGACAACTGGCGCATCGTCACAAAGGACAAATGGGTCCTAGACATTATCTCACGAGAATACAGATTCCATTTCCACGCCTTGCCAAGGATAAAAGGAATGCCAAACCTGCCACAAAATCAATGGGCAGAGGCACAAAAACAAATTACAGCTCTCATGGACACGAGAGCCATTCAGCTGGTTACCTACACAGGAGCAAGGCCAAGGATTTTACTTAAGGCTCTTTCTAGTCCCCAGAAAGGGCAATGCTTGGAGACCCATTCTGGACCTTTCAATTCTAAACACCTTCTTGCAAGTACCCAAATTCAAGATGCTAACACTACAGTAGCTTCTTCCCATGTTGGGCAAGAAAGCATGGCTAGTAACGTTGGACCTCATGGAGGCATACCTGCATGTCCCTATCAGATAAAATTGCAGAAGATACCTCTGTTTCATTGCAGGTTCAACCCATTACCAATTCTCTGCACTGCCCTTTGGCTTATCTACTGCGCCCAGGGTCTTCACAAAATGCCTGGCACCAGTAATTGCATACTGCAGACAAAGAGGAATTCAAATATACCCATACCTGGACGACTGCCTCATCCAAGCAGAAAGCCAGGACATTCTCTTACAACATCTGGCTTTTGTAAAACACCTTCTAAGTTGCCTAGGGTACACAGTAAACGAAAAGAAATCAAAACTAGAGCCCTCACAAAATGACATTCCTGGGTGTCAGCTTGAATACAACGGCCCAGATGGCTTATCTGACGCCAGACAAACAACTACAACTAACCCAATACTTCAAAACAATGGCAACAAAGACCCAACTCCCTTCAAGAAAAATTCTGCAGGCCTTGGGCTTCATGGCATCTTGCATACTACTAATACCATTTGCAAAACTGCATATGAGGAAATTACAATGGTACCTAAAAGTGTTTGGACTCAACACAGCCACAGTTTGGACACAATGATACCTCTCATTCCCTGCCTTCAACAGGAGTTTCTATGGTTGTCACAGGCATGTCACCTCAACAAGGGTCAGCCTTTCACCTTACCCCCAGCCAGGCAAACTATGACAACAGATGCATCGGACTTTGCCTGGGGGGGCACACATGGCAGGACGGTGCGTTCAAGGCATATGGACTGCAGATCAAAGAAATCTGCACATCAATCAAAAATAAATGCTAGCTGTACAGAATGCCTTGACAGCCTTCAAGGACCTCTTACATCCAGGACAGCTTACAATAAGGACAGACAACACCACAGGACAGCTTACAGTAAGGACAGACAACACCACAGTAATGTGGTACATAAATAAACAAGGGGGTACACCCTCCTATCCTCTATGCAGGCAAGCAATGACCTTGTGGAACACAGCACTGGCTTACCAAGTTCAATTACAAGCTCAATTCCTGCCAGGAAAAAAGAACACATTGGCAGATGACCTAAGCAGAAACATCATGGATCCCCATGAGTGGAAACTGGATCCACAAGTATTTGCAATGATAACTCAAAAATGGGGGCACCCAGACATAGTTTTGGGGGCTGGCAAACAGATCTATCAGCTAACAATATTTTGTACAAGGACATTTCACCATCAAGCTTGGAAAGTGGACGCACTCTCATTCAGTTGGAAAAAGCTGACAGTATATGCCTTCCCTCCATTGCCCCTTCTCACAAAGGTGCTGCTGAAAGTCAGGATGGAAAGAGACTCTGAATGATACTCATTGCCCCAGACTGGCCACGCCAGCACTGGTACCCACTATTAAGGAATATGGCCCAGGGCCCACCATGGATTTTACCACAAATTACTCATCTGCTCACACAGCAAGACAGTCAGATTCTACACAGCCAGCTCAAAACCTTAAATTTGGCTGCATGGCAAATCACCTAAGCAACCAGCCAGCTCCTCTTTCACAAGCTGTTATGGATGTTATTCTGGAAGCCAGGAGGTACAGCACCAGGAAAGCCTACTCAGACAAATGGAAAAGGTTTTGCGCCTGGAACCAAGCTAAAGTTCAAAATACCCTTCAGCCAGACATACCTCAGATTCTACAATATTTAACTGAGATGTTACACAAAGGGCTTTCTTTTTCGTCTATTAAAATCCACGCCTCAGCTATTTCAGCTCACTACAACATGGATCCTCCCTTATTTTCACATCCACTTCTAAGGCAGTTTCTCAGAGGGGCCAAAAACATTAGGCCTCCCAGAAGAGCACCACCACCAACTTGGGACCTCAATTTTGTTCTGGAAAAACTTACGCTACCTCCTTTTGAACCAGCTTTCTCAGCTGACTTAAAGTTTATATCATGGAAGACTGCCCTGCTGCTAGCAATTACTTCAACCAGAAGAGTCTCAGAGCTTCAGGCACTAATGGCAGTAGAGCCTTTCCTCATTTTTCATCAAGACAGAGTTTCTCTACGCACTAACCCCTCCTTTATGCCTAAGGTGGTATCCATTGTGGCTCTAAATCAAACCATCCATTTACCCACCTTCTTTCCAAATACACAGAACAAAGGAGAAAGACTCTTGCACTCCTTGGACATTCACAGGCAGCTATGTTACTACTTGGATAAAACTAAGGTTTTCAGAAAATCTGACCAGCTTTTTGTATCCTATGCTACAGCATCACAAGGAAAGGCTATCTCAAAACAGACCATTTCCAAATGGATAGGACATTGCAAACGGTTTTGCTACACCCACCATGGAAAACCAGTTCCTGCTAGCATAAGGCCCCACTCTACCAGGGCAGCAGCTACATCTACAGCCTTCCTCAGGGGGGTGCCAACCAAGGATATTCTGGAAGCTGCAACTTGGAGTTCAGTACCCACCTTCACCAAACACTATCACTTACCACTTTACTCTGACTAGAGCTGGCTTTGCCACTGCAGTTTTGCAGGGCCTTCTAGCCTCCTCTAACCCTGTTTGACTCCATCTCCCATCCTTAGCTTTGGGATTCTACCCAAGTGTGATGACTGCAGCAGGGTAACACGAACATAGTACAGTTTTGTACCTACCATAAATGTAGATGTTCGAGTGTATACCCTGCTGCAGTCCAGGTTACCCTCCCTCCATCCCTTCTGACCTAACTAAAACCTTTCAATACCTTAGAATCTGATACAACCTTTGTGGTGTATTTGCTTATAGCTGGAGGGATGTTTTGTTTGTGCTAAACTTTTATTATTGGTAGTATCTACTTGACCACCTTTTGGGGGGGCACCTGACATCTGGGGCAAGAAAAACTGACGAAAATGGTGTTGGATGCCTCTTGTATACCCCTGGCGCACTGACGTCAGGGAAGAAGTGACAGCAACTGACGCCGGACCAAGACCTTGGAATTCAGGCCGACTACGGGACCACCTGACGACAGGATAACCCAAGTGTGATGACTGCAGCAGGGTATACACTCGAACATCTACATTTATGATAGGTACAGAACTGTACTTTGTGGTGGAGGCAGCTGCAAAAAAGAGCTAGCTGAGCAGAAGTCCTCTGTCCATCCTCCTAATAGAGAATTGAAGGCGTTAGTCAGAGTTGGAAAATGCATATTTGTTTCAATGACCTTTGCCTTGAGGTACCTGAATTATTTGGTGCACTTCACAAGGCTGCAGACGGATTTGGCCAAGCAACTCTCCAAATCCCTCTGAGTCTGTCTGTGGAGTACTGTAAAAGATCATCCTCACAACTGGCCACTGTAGTATCCATTTCCAGTGCATCCATGAGGGTAATATCCCGTGCTCTGGAGGGCATCTCTCTTGCTGCTTGTTCAGGCTCTGCTGTACTAAGACATGCTTGGGTGTGGTTAAGCCACTTTGTAGAGCCTTTCAGTTCTTTCATCAATGCTCCTTTTGATGAAACATCCTTGTTTGGTCCTTCTGTTAAAGAAACGCTCTCCCACAATGAACATGTAGGAAAGACCCTGTCTGTCATAGGGATTCGCTTTTCTACCCCTCAACTGTTCTTTTCCTGAAATCAAAGAGGGGTAAGAAAATGTTCTGTAAATCCCAAGGATATTTTCAGGATTCACATAGGGACAACTCCTTCAGAGTCTGCGAAAGGAGTTGAAATGGAAGATGCTGTCTACACATCAGAGGAAGCCCACAAAACCAGTGTTTGAGATTCCTTTCTGGGTAGACCCTTTCAGGGGTTGCTTGACTTGTCACCTCTGGAGACGTTTGGGGGGAAGGGAATCTTGTCCCTGCATCCAGACACCTGGGCTTCTATAACAAAAGATTCTTGGGCACTAAAAATACTATCCCGAGGTTATTTCATACCATTTTTCCAGATTCCCCCAACCAAAAGAAATCTTCCCAGTGTTTCTCTCGGTCAGAGAGAAGCTGCAGCTCAAGATATTCCAAAGCTGCTGAACAAAAGTCATCCAGGATGTCCTACCAGATCAAAGACTCAAAGTTCCTTTTAGTGCCAAAGAAGACAGGGGTCCCAAGACTACTTTTGAATCTAAGCAATCTGAACCAATTTTTAAGGAAATCCAAATTCCAAAAGGTCACGGTTCAGTCCATTCTGTCTTTTTTGCACAAGGACATTTGGATGTGCTTAGTCAGTCATTTTGATGTGATAGCACACATCCTGAACAACAGATGCTCCTCAAGATACCTGCACTTTTGGTTAGGAGCCAACCACCATCAGTTCAGAGCCCTGCCCTTGTGTCTCACCACAGCCCTCATGATGTTTACCAAGTGTATGACACTGATACTGGTAGCAGCTCATCCAAGACTGCTAGGCCTGTCTGACTTTTAAGTGGCTAGCTCATTGCATTTCTGTTACCACTGTTGTGGGACAACAGTTCTAAGCCATATTAAGGTGCATTCCATAAGAGCCATAGCTGCCATCTCAACCTTTCTTGGAAGGTCTACTGTCCAGGCCATCACTGAAGCAGCTGTATGGTCATCTCTGCACACCTTCTCCAAGCATTATAAGATGTATTAAGAACCAGGGTAGGTCACATCTGCTATCCTGAAGGGTCATGTAAACAAGTAGCCAGTCTTCCTCCCTAATTTATCACTGGTTGGGGAATTTTCGCAAGAAATGAGAACTGCAACAGTGTAATACTATGATGTTCTTCGTGTTTCACTGTTACAGTCATCACATTTGGGTTATCCCTGCTGGGGTAACCCTCGGTCGACCTGAATACCAGAGACTTAGTATTTCTCCGTCTGTTGCTGTCGCTTGAAAACTGACGTCAGATCGTCAGTGGTATAAAGGAAGGCAGCTGGCAGCATTATACCAGTCTTTCTTGCCATGGAGCTCAAAGCAGAAGCAGTTCGCACGCGTGCCGGTCAGCAGCTACCGGAGTTTCGCTTCCGTATTGAAGTTGAAATCTTCGAAAGCTAAGTACCCCATTGGGTTCCTTTTTTCTTGCACTAACTGATGTCAGAAAAAGTTAATAATTGTCTCGCCTGTGGAAAGCAAATACCGCACCGGGATTTCCACTCCTACTGCTACTCTTGTCTAGGCCCAGACCACGACATCCCTCATCGGTTCTGTGCTTTAACACCAGAACTATTAATTGGGCTCTTATTGTAGCCAGATATTTTTGTTTACAGTCCTCGAATTCCAATATGGCTTCTGTAAGCCTTCAGACAGGAGGTCTTCTGAAAAAAATGTAAAGATAAAGACAAGACAGCACAAGACCAAACCTTCTGATGACGCTTCCGCTAAGCTGGGCTTCAGTTTTCCAGAATTCAGTGATGCGCTTTCGCAGCCACTGATGCCCACTTCAGTTAATTCGCAGGCCTCTATTTTTGGAGTCCAGTAAGTCGCAGAACTATTCTTCGTCTAAGGATCCTGCGGTCGTCTCTACCTTGGATGGGTCCAGAGCCGCTGTGCAGGCACTGGCTTCCGAGGAAGTCCTTCGCAACATTGAATCGAGACATAAATAGACACCTTCTTTCACGACTCCCATTCTCTCTAAAACAGCCAAGTTCTTTAGGCCCAGGGGTCGAACCACCCTCAAGAAACTGACTTCCAGCAATTCTTTGGCACCTGCTCCCTTGCTTCAGTCACAAATGCTTAGAATGGCAGAGGACCTTATGCTGATTGGGGGAAGCCAAGCCACTCCCTCAAAAAGAAAGAGATCTGGCTCCAGAAGTTTTGTCTGAACAAGAGTCCGATGAATCTGATTCATCTGACTATGAAGACGTGCAGCCCCTCTACATAATATGAGGATTCTATTGCAGAAGAATCTATTCCTTCAGCCTCTCCCCATAGGATTTTTCCTTTGGGGGAACCCTGCATACTTTAAGGGAGCATGTCAAATTGGAGAGTCAAGGCTACCCACAGTCAAAAAAGAGACTCAAAAGAGATGTTCTTCGTGTTTCACTGTTGCAGTCATCACATTTGGGTTATCTGCCTGCAGGTAGCCCTCAGTCGGCCCGAATACCAGAGACTTAGTTTTTCTGCGTCGGTTGCTGTCGCTCCAGGACTAACGTCAGGTCATCAGGGGTATAAAAAAAAGGCAGCCAACACCATTACATCAGTCTTTCTTGCCGAGGAGCCCAAAGCAGAAGCAGTTTGCACGAGTGCTGGTCAGCCGCTACCTGAGTTTTCATTTCAGAGTTCAATTTTCCTGAAGTCTTCTAAAGCTAAGTACCCCATTGGGGATCCTTTTTTCTTGCTCTAACCGGTCAGAAAAAGTTAACAATTGTCTTGCCTGTGGATAGAAAATACCACACCAAGAGTTCCATTCTTACTGCGTCACCTGTTTAGGCCCAGACCACAACATACCTTGCTGTCTGTTTTGTGCCTTATTCAACGCTTGAACTATTAGTCGTTGGGCCTTTTTTGTCACTAAATGCTTTCGTTCTCTATCTCCATATTCTGAAATGGCTTTGGTAAGCCATCAGACTACTGATCTTCCGAAAACTCTTAAGGATAAAGACAGACCGCAGAGGCCAGAAACTGCCGACGACACTTCGTTAAGCTAGTCGCCAGTTTGTCTGTACTCGGTGAGGCACTTTCGCAGCCCCTGATGCCCGCTTCAGTGGATTTGCAGGCCTCTACTGAGACCCGTTCAGAGTCCGGTATGCTGCGAGACTCTTCTTTGACTACGGAACCTGCAGATGTCTCTACCTTGGATTGGTCCGGAGCCGATGAGTAGGCACTGACTTCTGACGAAGTTCTTTGCACTACCGATATTCGACACAAACCAACGACAACTTTTGCGTCTTCAGTTCTGACTAAAACTACAGAGTTTCTAAGGCCAAGAGTACGCGCTAAACCTAAAAAAACGACAACCCAATCTCAAGCACCTGCTTCCTTGCCACATCAATTGCTTAAAATGGCAGAAGACCTTATTATGCTGATTAGGGGAAGTCAGCCTTCCCCTGCTAAGAGGAAAAGAGACCTGTCCCCAGCAGCTTTAATAGACCAAGAGTCCGACGATTCTGAGGTATCTGATTATGAAGACATGCCTTTATCTGCTTATGAGGATTCAGATGCAGAGGAATCCATTCCCTCTGCTTCTCCTCCAGAGGATTTTTCTTTTGGTGAAACCTTACATACTTTGAGAGCATTTCCACTGGGAATGCCAGGGCTGTCCTTAGTCCAAAAAGAGACTCGGAGAATTTTTATATTTGCCACAACATATGCCTTCAGCAATATCCCCAGTCCTGGATGTTGTGGATGATTTTTTTTATGGAATCAAGTTTAACTCCCGATACTTTACCCCCTGCTCCTAGGAAACCAGACAGGTACTACAGAGTTCCTGACTCTCACAAATTCCTTTTCAAAAATCCTACTGCTGATCCAGAGGTCATATCCCAGGGGCCTAAAAGTATAAAAGCAACTACAGCTAAGAATCTCACCCCTTCGGACAGAGAATTCAGAGCTTTAGACAGATGGGGTAAGAAGTATACACCTCTGCAACTCTTTGAATTGTCAATTTCACATGCTGACGTACCAACAACATATCATAGAACTTATTAAGCAAAAACAAAAAGCGACCTTTACAGACTGTGCAGAAAATAAAGAATTACAAGAGCTTATGCATTCTGCAAGCCAAATCAGCAAGCATACTTTGCAATGTGGCTTTGACGCCCTAGAAGCATCTTGCAGGGCAGCAGTCACAGGTTTTGTACTGAGAAGACATGCTTGGCTTAAGGAGCAGACCTTGCCAGGTCATGTCAAATCTAAATTACTGGACACTCCTCTGAACAAGGACAATCTGTTTGGCACCAAAGCAGTAGAGGTTCTTAAAAAGATGGAAGAAAAATGCTAAATCTATGCAGACAGTCAGAGTTCTTGCAAGTACAGCCTCCTAGATTCAGTAGGCATTGTTCCTTTCCAGCCCCCTCGAGGCCATCTCAAACTAGACCCAGGGGAAACAAACCCCCCAGACTACAGTCTTAGGGTATGCAGAGATCTAGGCAATGGAGTTCCTCCACTTCAAAACAGGGAATGCTAAGCCACCCCCTTACAGAAATAATTCACAATGACTTCTCAACTCCACTCCCCACCTCTGCCCAACTGCTCGTGCCCCTAGGAGGAAAACTTGCCCATCATACAAAAAAACTGGACTTCCATCACCAAAGACCGTTGGGTCCTCAACATTGTATCCCAGGAGTACAAATTTTGCTTCCACTCGCTGCCAACCCCAAAAGGGTTCCCAGACCTTCCTCCAAACCAGTGGGCAGAGACACAAAGCCAAATTCATTCCCTGCTCTTCGTAAGGGCAATTCAACCTGTTCCTGCAGAACGGATAGGTCAAGGGTTCTATTCCAGACTTTTCGTGGTACCCAGAAAAGAGGGCACTTGGCGCCCAATCCTAGATCTTTCCATTCTAAACACCTTCCTGGTGGTACCAAAATTCTAAATGCTCACCCTGCAGTAGCTTCTTCCTGTGCTGGCCAAAGATGCCTGGTTAGCCACCATAGACTTAAAAGAAGCCTATCTGTGCATCCCTATCAGGGACTTGTGCAGGAAATATGCATTATCAGTTATCTTCACTTCCCTTTGGCTTATCCACTGCTCCCAGAGTATTCACCAAATGCCTGGCTCCTGCCATTGCCCACTGCAGACAGAGAAAATTTCAAATTTACCCGTATTTGGACAACTGCCCAATTCAGGCAGACAGGAAATGCTGTTGCAGCACCTGACATTTGTAAAAAACATTCTAACCTCCCTGGGGTACACCATCAACGAAAATAAATCAAAACTAGACCCCAGTCAAAAGATTGTATTTCTGGGAGCAAGCTTGGACGCAGCATCCCAGATGGCATTCCTTACTCCAGAAAAAACAAGCCTGTCTGACAGACTACTTCACTCAAATGGCCACAAGAACCCAGCTATCCGCAAGGAAAATCCTGCAGGCCCTAGGGTTCATGGCCTCATGCATCCTACTAATTCCATATGCTAGATTGCATATGAGGAAACTTCAATGGTACATAAAAAGTCTTTGGTGCCAACATTCTCAGGACCTGGAAACTCTCATTCCTGTCATACCTTGTCTAAGGACAGAGTTTCTTTGGTGGGCGGTAGCATGCAACCACAACAAGGGGCTATTCTTTACTCAACCCCATGCCGCCCAGACCCTAACGATAGATGCGTCAGACTATGCCTGGGGGGCACACCTGGACGACAAGTGCATTCAGGTTCACTGGAGTCCAAGTCAAATTCACCTGCATATCAACCAAAAAGAGATGCTAGCTTTTCAGCACACACAAACAGCTTTCAGATCCCTACTCTCACCAGGACCCCGCTAATAAAAACAGGCAACACCACAGTTATGTAGTACATCAACAAGCAGGGGGGAACCCACTCTGCAGACTAGCTTGTGGAACACTGCCTTGGACATGCAGGCCCATCTGCACACTCAATTCCTGCCAGGCAAACAAAACTCACTGGCAGACGACTTAAGAAAACATCTCCTAGACCCACACAAGTGTCTATTAGAGCCAAGCACCTTCAGCCTTCTGATTCAGAAATGGGGACCCCAGAGATGGATCTCTTTGCCTCCCCCTGCAATCACCAGCACAGCAAATTCTGCACCAGGACACCTCACAGCAGGGCCTGGAAAGTGGATGCCCTATCCTTCCAGTAGCTAAACCTCTCAATCCATGCATTTCCCCCTCTGCCCTTCTCTCAAGAATATTGCTCAAGATAAGACAGGACAGACCAAGGACAATCCTGATTTCCCCGGATTGGCCACGCCAGCACTGGTACCCACTACTGCGCAGCCTGTCACCAGTGCCACCCTGGCACCTACCCCAGAGCCTGACCCTGCTCACTCAGCAGGGGGGACAGATCTTGCATCTGCAACTGCAAACCCTGAATCTTGCAGCCTGGCTTATTCCTTGAATTCTCCCCCAGTGACTAGCCTAAGTAAGCAGGTGCTGGACGTCTTCTTGAAGCCAGAAGACCCAGTACAAGGAAATCCTATGCTGATAAGTGGAAAAGGTATTGCTTCTGGATTCAGTCTTAAGGAGAGGACACATCTCTGCCCTCCCTGCCTCTAATCCTGGATTACTTAGCAGATCTACTCTACAGAGGCCTATCCTTCTCCTCCATTAAGATCCATGCCTCTGCCATCTTGGCTCATTACAATCTTCTCTCACCCTTTCATCAAACAGTTCCTGGGAGGGGCAAACAACTTAAGATCACCAAGGAGAGCACCCACCCCTGCTTGGGACCTTAATTTTTACTGGAAATGCTCACTCTACCCCCGTTTGATCCTGCAGCATCAGCAGAGTTAAAATTCCTCTCTTGGAAAACAGCATTGCTTCTGGCCATCACTTCAGCTAGAAGAGTGTCTGAGCTACAGGCACTTAATGGCCGTGGAACCTTTCATTATTTTTCATGCTGACAAGGTCTCCCTCAGGACTAATTCTTCCTTTATGCCTAAAGTGGTGTCCAGTGCGGCTCTCAACCAATCTATCCATTTGCCAACCTTCTTCCCTAATCCACAAGGTAAAGGGGAAAGGATCCTGCACTCCTTGGACATGCACAGACAGCTCAGATTCTACCTGGATAGGACTAAGCCCTTCAGGAAATCTGACCAGTTTGCACCAGGGGCAGAGGGCAAGGCCATTTCAAAACCGACAATTTCCAAATGGATAGCACACTGTATCCATTTCTGCTACAAACACCATGGGAAACCAACCTCTCAGGGTTCAGAACACATTCCACTAGGGCAACTTCTACCTCTACAGCATTCCTCAGGGGAGTCCCTACCAGGGACATGCCGGAGGCTGCTACCTGGAGTTCTTCACACATTCACCAAGCATTACCACTTGCCTATATTTTCCAAATCCAGGGTGGGTTTTGCAACTGCAGTCCTGCAGGGCATACTAGCCAGCCCCAACTCTTCTTGACTGCCTCCACCCTTTCTTCAGCTTTGGGAATCAACCCAAGTGTGATGACTACAACAGTGAAACATGAAGAACATAGTACAGATGTCCTTCAAGGATGCATCTGCAGTCCTAACAAATGGGTTGTCCTGGCCTCAGGCAGCCCTTCGGTCGGCCGGATTCCAAAGTCTGGTTCTGGCCTCGGCTGATGTCGCATTTCACCCGACGTCATAACTGCAGTTCAGCGGGTATAAAGGCATCAGCCGACGCCATTTTCCCCAGTCTTTCTTGCCGCGTGGCGCCCGAAGCAGAAGCTGTTCGCAAGTGCCGGTCGGTCAGAACCAGAGATTGCTACTACCGAAGACTTCTAAAAAGCTAAGTACCCGCTGGGGACTCTTTCTTGCCTCAGCCGATGTCAGAAAAAGTGAATAACTGTTTAACTTGTGGGAAACAAATACCTCATAAAGATTTCCACTCTTACTGCCTACCTTGTTTAGGCCCAGACCACGACGTAGCAGCTTGTCTAGCCTGTGCTTCCTTCAACCGATGGACACTTAGACGTCGGTCGGAGTTTGCAGAGGAGTTTTTCGGCTCCGCTTTTGCTTGTATCATGCCGTCGGAGACTCCGACTTCACAATTAGCTAAAAAGCGTAAGGAAAAGGACCGACACTCGCGGTCCGCGGTTTCGGCCGAAATCGCGGTTAAGCCAACCGCGAGTGTCTCTGTTTCGGCTGAAATCGAGTCCGCGGTTCTTCCTTCGGCCGAAAGCATGCCTCCTACTACTGAGGCCTCTTCCAGCATGGCTGAATCTGCTACGGAAAATCCACCTGCTCTTACAGTTTCTCAGGATTTATCAGATACTATCTCCTTAGATGTATCTACTCCTGCACGTGGAGCTGCTAGGCCCCCTGCTTCCATGTCAATTAAGGCTTTTGCCAGGGCTAAAGCAGCTAAATCTTCAAAGGCCGTGCCTGCTAAAACCCCCTCTCACAGGCCTAGCTCTAGTACTCAAATGCTTAGTCTAGCAGAGGATCTCATTTCTTTGATCAGGGGAACCCAGTCTCACCCTGACAGGGCCTCTCACCCACCTCCAGAGAAGAGGCCTAGAGCAGAGCCCCCTGAGCCAGTTTCTTCGGATTACTCCTCTGATGATTCAGAAAATACAAATCCTCCAGAAGGCCCTTATTCTCCATATGAGGACTCTGATGCAGAGGATTCCATACCTTCTGCCTCTCCTCCTGAGGAATTTTCTTTTGGGGAAACCTTGCATGCTATGAGGGAACAATTTCAATGGCAGGGCCAGGATTTTTCAGACTCTAGGAAAAGGCTTAGGACCTTTTTACATTTACCACAGCATAGGCCTTTAGCTATTCCTCCAGTGCTTACAGTTGTGGATGATGCATTTAATGATGCTTGTACTGCCCCTGACTCCCTGCCTCTGGCCCCTGCTAAGCCCGACAGATACTACAGGGTTCCGGACACACATTATCATTTGTATAAGGCTCCTATTGCAGATCCTGAAACTATTTCACAGGGCCCCAAAGCTGTAGCAGCTGCCTCTGCCAAAAACCCCCTCCCCTCTGAAATAGAATCTAGGGCATTGGAGAGATGGGGTAAAAAAGTTTATACTTCTGCTACTCTTTCGGCTAGGGCCTTAAACTGTCAATTCCACATGATTCAGTATCAGGAATTTCTGTTAGATCAGCTCACTAAAAACTGTCCTCTCCTGAGCCTTTAGACCGTAAGTCCCTTCAGGATTTGGTGCATAACACTCAGCAGGTCAGTAATCATTCCTTAAAATGCGGCTATGATGCACTGGAGGCTTCCTTTAGATCAGCTATGACTGGTACAGTGATCAGAAGGCATGCATGGTTAAAAGAGCAATCCTTACCAGACCATGTAAAGTCAAAGCTTCTAGATGCTCCCATGGAAAAGCACAGTTTGTTTGGTTCCCCTGCACAGCAAGTGTTGAAGAAGGTGGAAGAAAAAGCTAAATCTGTCCAGACAGTCAAGGATTTCTTACAGGTCCAGCCTCCGAGGTTTAGTAGGAACTGGCCTTCCAAGAATTGGTCCTTTCCAGACACCACCAGAGCACAGAGAAGCAGAAATAGACGCCCTAGAGGAAGAGGTCAATCCAGAGGTGCCTACAGGGGACGTCAGTGGCAGTCTAACAGCCAGAGAAGTACTGCCACAGATCCAGCCACTACCACTTCCACAGGACAATCACAGTGACTTGGCTCTGAAACCACCTACCAGGGAACAACTGGGAGCACCCTTAGGCGGAAAGCTAGCCTTATTTTCAGTAAATTGGCATTACATTACAGGAGACAAATGGATTTTACAGACAATAGACAAAGGCTACAGGTTTCACTTCCATACTCTTCCAAGGAAGAGAGGAATGCCAAACCTACCTCCCAAACCAAAGGACAAACGCTCTACAGCAAATAGACCATTTACTAAGGATGAGAGCTATAGAAAAGGTACCGGCTATGGAACAAGGACAAGGATTTTATTCAAGGCTTTTCCTGGTACCAAGAAAGGAAAACCAATGGAGACCTATACTCGACCTGTCCGCTCTAAACACATATCTCATTGTTCCAAAATTCAAAATGCTGACCCTACAGCAACTTCTTCCCATGCTGGGCAAGGAGTCTTGGCTGGTGACTCTGGATCTCAAGGAGGCATACCTGCACGTCCCCATATGACCAAATTGCAGAAGATACCTCGGATTTCTTGCAGGATCAGAGCATTATCAATTCTCAGCATTGCCTTTTGGCTTATCTACTGCGCCCAGAGTATTCACGAAATGCCTGGCATCAGTAATTGCTCATTGCAGGCTTCAGGGAATTCAAATTTATCCATACCTGGACGACTGCCTGTTACAAGCGGACAGCAAAGACAAATTAACAAAAGATTTGAAAAAGGTTATTCACCTGCTGCAAGCCCTGGGATACACAGTCAACAAAAAAGTCAAGGCTGATACCATCCCAAAGGATAACCTTCTTGGGTGCAGAACTGGACACATCAAACCAGATGGCATTCCTCACAGCAGAAAAACAGAAGCAGCTACCACTCTATTTCATGGCATTAACAACGCAGAACCAGCTTACAGCAAGGAAAATCCTGCAAGCCCTGGGTTACATGGCATCCTGCATAATATTAATTCCACATGCCAGACTACATATGAGGAAGTTGCAATGGTACCTGAGGAATTTATGGTCTCAGCACAAGCACAGCCTAGAAACCCAAATTCCAATAATTCCATGCCTGAAGCAAGAATTCCAGTGGTGGGCCCAGGCCTGTCAATTGAACAAAGGACTGCTCTTCCACAGGCCTCACCCAAGCCAGACTATCACCACGGACGCCTCAGACCTCGGTTGGGGGGCACACATGGTGGACAAGTGCATACAAGGCTTATGGACTCAAGACCAGATGAACCTACACATAAATCAAAAAGAGATGCTGACAGTAAAACAGGCAATTCAGACATTCAGACCATTTCTTCAACAGGGTCATTTGCTGATAAGGACGGACAACACCACAGTTATGTGGTATATCAACAAACAGGGAGGCACATTCATATCCTCTATGCCGGATGGCAATGGACCTCTGGAATGTGGCCCTGAGCCTCAACATTCAGCTCCAGGCCATATTTGTGCCAGGAAAAGAAAATATACTAGCAGACATCTTAAGCAGAACCACCACGGATGCCCACGAATGGATGCTGCATCCAGACATCTTCAAAACCATCACAAGGAAATGGGGACTGCCAGAAATAGACCTGTTCGCATCCCCACACAACCACCAATTGAAATAATTCCGCACAAGGACATACCACCCACTTGGAAGGTGGACTCCCTATCCTTCAGTTGGGAAAACCTGACAGCATATGCATTCCCACCTCTTCCTTTGATGCACAAAGTGCTACTGAAGATCAAAGAAGATCACCCGAGGATCATCTTGATAGCTCCAGACTGGCTGAGGCAACATTGGTACCCGCTACTGAGGAGTATGTCCTGGGAACACGCATGGCCTCTACCCCTACTACCTCTACTGCTAACACAGAACAACTTCAAAATCCTGCATCCAAACTTGAAAACACTGCAGCTAGCTGCTTGGATCATTACATAAGGCAAAATAACCCAGATTTATCTCAAAGGGTTAAAGACATTATCTTGGAGGCTCGCAGACCCCCAACAAGGAAAACTTATTCAGCAAAATGGAAAAGATATCTCGTTTGGAGTGCAACAAAAGGAGTAGATGCATCATTGGCAAACATAGCTAACATCCTGGAATACTTAGCAGAGCTTTTCCACAATGGTCTGTCTTACTCCTCCATTAAGATTCATGCATCAGCAATTTCAGCAGAATACAACATGGATCCTCCAGTCTTTTCTCAACCTCTACTCAGGCAGTTTCTCAGAGGAATTAAAAATGTAAAGCCACCAAGGAAACCACCATTGCCTACATGGGACTTGAACTTTGTGTTAGAAAAGTTGACACTCCCCTTTGAACCAGCAGCAACAGCAGAATTACAGTACTTATCTTGGAAAACTGCATTCCTGCTTGCAATCACTTCAGCTAGAAGGGTTTCTGAATTACAGGCATTAATGGCAGTACAGCCCTTCCTTATCTTCCATCAGGATAGAGTGTCCATGAGAACTAATCCTACCTTTAAGCCAAAGGTGGTCTCCAGGGTATCATTAAACCAAGAAATACACCTACCAACATTCTTCCCCAACCCGCAGAACAGGGGGGAAAGATTGCTGCATACCTTGGATGTACACAGACAATTGCGCTACTACCTGGACAGAACCAAGAACAATAGAAAAACTGACCAGCTTCTGGTAGCATATGCAACAGGAATGGAAGGAAAAGCAATTTCAAAACAAGCAGTCTCAAAATGGATAGGAAATTGCATTAGATTTTGTTACTCTTTTCATGGAAAGGCAACTCAAGAAAATATCAGACCTCACTCCACAAGGGCTACAGCCACTACTACAGCTTTCTTACGAGGAGTGGCTACCAAAGACATTTTAGAGGCTGCTACTTGGAGCTCCGTGCATACATTTGCCAAGCATTATAATCTACCTTTATACTCCAGATCCCGAGCAGGTTTTGCCACTGCTGTTTTGCAAGGGATCTTAACTACACCATAACCTCTTAGTGCCTCCTCCCCCAGTTTGGCTATGGTATTCTACCCATTTGTTAGGACTGCAGATGCATCCTTGAAGGACATAGTACAGTTTTGTACCTACCATAAATGTAGATGTCCGAGAGGTATGCATCTGCAGTCAGGATTACCCACCCTCCTTCCCCTCTGTGGTACTCCTAGGGTATTTGCCCATCTTGTAGCTAGCTGGGGGAATCTATTATGGTGTATTTGTTTGTATATATGTATATACATGTTTATTTCTATTTGCTCTCTATTGTTTGGAAACATTTGCATTTATCCAAATTTAGCATTCCTAGAGGGCACCTGGCATCTGGGGCAAGAAACACTGAGGAAATTGGCGTCGGCTGATGCCTTTATACCCGCTGAACTGCAGTTATGATGTCGGGTGAAGTGCGACATCAGCCGAGGCCAGAACTAGACTTTGGAATCCGGCCGACCGAAGGGCTGCCTGAGGCCAGGACAACCCATTTGTTAGGACTGCAGATGCATACCTCTCGGACATCTACATTTATGGTAGGTACAAAACTGTACTTTGTGTACACTTACCATAAATGTAAATGTTCGAGTGTATTCACTGTTGCAGTCCTGGATGTCCTTCAAGAATGCAACTGCAGTCATAACATATGGGTTGTCCTGCCTCAGGCAGCCCTCGGTCGGCCGGATAAACCTGGTTCAAGGCTCCTGAGAGCACCCCGGCACTATCGGGTTTTACCTCATATCATGCGTTCTGGCCCCAAAACCCGGACCACACCACAAAAGAAGGGGGTGTATCCATATTCATCAAGGATACCCACACCTCCAGGTTGGTGACAACGCACGAAGCATCGGAAACCATCCAGGTGCAATTAACCATAGGCAAAACTGCTCTACAATTTGTAGCATGCTACAGGCCACCCTCTCAAACTCAGGAACCCCACACAGCCTTCCTGAAGACACTGGAGGGTATAAATGTATCTCCAAACACCATTATATTGGGTGACTTCAACTACCCGAATATAGACTGGGAACATTACTCAAGCCCCAACTTTTTAGCCCAAAGGTTCCTGGAGATCATAAATTCAAATGCCTTGGAACAACTAGTCACCGCTCCCACAAGAGGAGAAAATATACTAGATCTCATCAGCACAAACATGGGGACAAAATGCTCCACACCGAAGTATATCCTCATTGGTGAGATCAGATCATAAACTAATCTCACTGGAAATTCACATTACCCCCCCACCCCAAAAAAAAAAACCACAGTGAAGAACTTCTCTAAAGCAAACTTCACACTACTCAAGACTGGTGTGGTATCTTTCAAGGCCCCCGAGCCAGTGGAAACCACAGCCCAAGCTGCGGAAGCCCTTACAAATGCCTTCTACGAACACCTCCAGGACTGCATGGATCAGGCAATCCCTAATAAAACCAAGACTCTTTCTACCAAGGGCAAACGTCCAGTCTGGTGGACCCCAGCCATAAACAAACTTTACAATAAGAGGAGAAAGCTGTTACATGATAGAGCAAAATCCATAAAAGAGAAGACACCCTTGATCATTATTACTAAAAAAAATACGAGCACTCATAAAATCATCCAAGGCCAACTTTGAGAGAAAAATTGCCATAGATTCAAAAGACAATCATAAGGCCTTCTTCAGCTATGTTAGAAACCTGGGTGGAATCTCACAGATATGCTCAGAATTAGTCCAAAATGATACAAAAATCACTGAACCCACAGACATTGCCAACATACTGGCGGACAGGTTCAGTGCAAACTTCACCCCCCTCTCCCCCCCCCCCCCCAAAAGGAGAGATAACTATCCCAGCGGAGTGTAGCCTCCCAGACATCTCAAATGCGCAGGTAAAAGCTGCTCTCTCTAAAGCTAAAAACACAGCATCAATGGGACCGGATGGTGTCCCTGGCTGTGTGCTACACGAACTCAATGAGGAACTAAACCCGCACATAAGGCAGCTGTTTAATCTTAGCCTTACCACAGGATACATGCCCAAGGAGTGGCGTACGGCAACTGTGGTCCCACTCCACAAAGGCGGTGCCTCTACGGACCCTGGTAATTACCGCCCCATAAGCTTAACAAGCCTGGTCTGCAAAGCTATGGAGAGGATCATAATGGAATTCATAAACAAAGACATAGGGGACTTGCAGACATTGGACCCGACCCAGTTTGGCTTTTTCAAGGGCAGATCATGCCTTTTGAACTTGGTCGACTTCTTCGAAACAGTCACCAAGGCCATTGATGAGGGAAAGGCAGTCCATACAGCCTACCTTGACCTTGCAAAAGCTTTCGACACAAAACCCCACTCAGGTATTATAGAGAAACTTACCAGCTTAAATGTAAACCCATATGTCACAAGATGGGTTGCAAACTGGCTAAAGGACAGAACCCACAGGGTCAGAGTTGCTGGCACCATGTCAGACTCCAAGCCGGTCACAAGTGGTGTCCCACAGGGCTCAGTCCTTGGCCCCCTGTTGTTCGGCATCTACTTCTCAGAAGTACAGGCAAACATAGGAGGACTATGGCTGACAAAGTTTGCAGATGACTGCAAACTGGGCGCCATAGTGGAAAGTACATCAGACACAGATATCCTTCAGAGGGGTCTCACGGAAACTGATAGCTGGTGCCAGAGCCATGGCCTGAAGTTAAATGCCAAAAAATGTATAGTCATACCCTTCGGGAAAAACAAGGTAACCCCAAGCTACCATATAGGTGGCAATCCAATAGGTTATCAGGGACCTGGGGACCCAGGTTGACAGTGGCCTTTCTTTTGACACTCACATTGCTAAAGTGGTTAGAAAGACCTTCTACATTGCCCACCTGATCATGAAGGGATTCACATCCAGATCAAGTGAGGTCATTGTTCCCCTGTACTCTTCACTTATCAGACCAATGATCGAGTACAATGCCCCATTCGGGATGTATCTCACCCGACACCTGCAGCAATTGGAGAGACCCCAAAAGTTCCTCACCAAAAGGATAAAGGGATTCCAAAATCTGTCATATGCTGCCAGACTGAAGAAACTCCAGCTCTATTCAGTCGCATACCGTCTGCTCAGAGGTGACCTGTGCCTGACATACAAGGCCATGTCCAACCCGGAATTAATGGACATGCTCCACCTCAAAAAATCCAAATCTACCAGATCCACTAGAGCAAGTGACTTAAACCTTAGCACGGATATAAATAAGACATAATGGAGGGATAGATTTGTCACTCAGAGACTCCCTATGCTGTGGAATAAAATCCCGGTCCATGTGAGGCAGAGCACCTCGCTGGCTCTGTTCAAGAGAAATCTTGACCGTGGATGGGAGATCGAGGTTTACCCCTGAATCATCTCTGTGTCACTGCTGGACAGAGGCACAACAAACTAATGGGCACAATATTTTTTAACATAAGGGGTGGCGTAAGCCACAAAACTTTGGGCTAGGCTTATAAATGCCTTGGGGCAGATAGCCTAGTATAAACCTATGAACCTATTCCAAAGTCTGGGTCCGACGTCGGCTGATGTCGCATTTCTCTCCGACGTCAGAGCGGCTGGAGTATATAAGCATCAGCCGACGCCATCTTCTTCAGTCTTTCTTGCCGCACGGTACCAGAAGCAGAAGCAGTTCGCAACTGCCGGTCGGTCAGCTCCTGTATTCTTCGAATCAGAAGTCATCAAAAAAGCTAAGTACCCCGTTGGGGACCTTTTCTTGCCTCAGCCGATGTCAGAAATTACTGAAAAAGTAAATAATTGTTTGTCTTGTGGTAAACAAATACCTCATAAGGATTTCCACTCTTACTGCCTTCCTTGCCTTGGCCCAGACCACGACGTCTCGGCCTGTGCCGCCTGTGCTCGCTTCAATAAGCGGACTCTCAGGCGCCGGGCGGAGTTCGCTGAAGACTTTTTCGGAGAAAAATTCGATTATACAATGCCGTCGGAACTACCGACATCGCAGACTCCTAAGAAATGAAAAAAACGGGACCGACATCCTCGGCCCGCGTCTTCCACCGACACCAC
This sequence comes from Protopterus annectens, assembly GCF_019279795.1. Taxonomy (NCBI): domain Eukaryota; kingdom Metazoa; phylum Chordata; order Ceratodontiformes; family Protopteridae; genus Protopterus; species Protopterus annectens. The sequence continues at coordinate 407,348,748 of NC_056751.1, forward strand.
GCCAAAACCTACCGGGAGTGCCCCGGTTCCCTCTGAGGCGGTTATTTCACCGCTCCGAACCGAAGACACTGCATTACTGATACCTCCGATACTGGAGACCACTCCGACGCCAGTTATTGATTTTCCTCCGGATACTGAAACCGAGGAAATGCCCGAGACCATTGCTGTGGATAAGGTCACTCCTGCACGTGGAGCTGCTAGGCCTCCCATGTATATCAAGGCCTACACAAGTGCTAAGGCAGCCAGCAAGACCAAGCACCTTACTGCTAAAGCCTTACCTCAGCCTACTCCTGAAACACAAATCATGACTATGGCCGCAGACTTAATTTCCATGATCAGAGGTTCCCAGGCCCATCCAGAGAGAGGATCCCAGCCTCCTCCTGATAAGAGGCCCAGGGTTGAACCCTCTGACCCTCTCCCTTCAGATGAAGATTCTGAGGACTCTGTTCACTCCGATAGCCAGGAAGAGCCCTTCCAGACCTATGAGGACTCAGATGCAGAGGACTCCATCCCCTCGGCCTCCCCTCCTGAGGATATTTATTTTGGGGAAGTTCTGCATTCCATGAGGGAACATTTTAAGTGGCAAGGCCAGGAATATTCTGATTCCAGAAAGCGCCTTCGAACCTTCCTTAAAAAGGCCCAACACAGGCCCTTAGCTATACCTCCTGTGCTTGATGTTTTGGATGATTTATACTCTGACTCCAGTGTTACCCCTGATACTCTTCCTCCTGCTCCTGCCAAGCCTGACAGATACCATAGGGTCCCAGAAACACATTCTCATTTCTTTAGGGCCCATGCTGTTGATTTAGAAACAATTTCACAGGGACCGAAAGGGGTCTCAGCTTCCACCTCCAAAAATCCTTTGCCTTCCAACAGGGAAGCTAGGTCATTAGAGAGATGGGGGAAGAAGGTTTACACCTCCACTACTTTATCTATGAGAGCTCTCAATTGTCTCTTTCATATGTTTCAATATCAGGATTACCTGTTAGATGATTTACAGAAAACATTGGCCTCTCCTGAACCTTTAGATAGGAAGTCTTTGCAGGAGGCTGTACATAATTCTCAGCAAGTTAGCAATCACTTCCTTCAGTGTGGATATGATGCATTGGAAGCTTCATGTAGGGCAGCTATGACAGGGGCGGTCATTCGTAGACATGCATGGTTAAAAGAACAACCTCTACCAGATCATGTTAAGGCAAAACTTGATGCACCCTTGGAAAAGAACAAGCTTTTTGGTGCTAATGCTAAAGATGTGTTAAAGTCCATTGAGGAAAAAGCCAAGTCAGTTCAGACAGTCAAAGATTTCCTCCAGGTTCAGCCACCCAGATTCAGCAGGAATTGGCCTTCTAAAAACTGGTCCTTTCCTAATCCTGAAAGATTTCAAAGGGGCAAAAACTGGCGTGGCCGAGGAAGAGGACAATACAGAGGTTCCTACAGGGGACGACAATGGCAACCAGCAAACCAAAGAAGTGACACAGGGGTTTCTCCTGCCCCACAGGGACAATCTCAATGACTTTCCTCTACTTCCGCTGACCAAGGAGCAAACAGAAGCTCCTTTGGGCGGAAAATTAGCTCTGTTTTCAGACAATTGGCACAGATCGGAAAATTAGCTTTGTTTTCAGACAATTGGCACAGATTGACAAAGGACAAATGGATTTTTGACATTATAGACCAAGGTTACAGGTTCCACTTTCATACCTTGCCAAGAAAACAAGGCATGCCAAACCTACCACAAAACCAGAGGGCAGAGGCTATCAAGCAAATTTCTCTGCTTGCTCAGATCAAAGCAATAGAAAAAGTTCCACAACAAGAACAAGGCCAGGGGTTTTATTCTAGACTGTTCCTTGTTCCAAGAAAAGAAACTCAGTGGAGACCAATACTGGATTTGTCCGCATTAAACACTTTTCTCATAGTACCAAAGTTCAAAATGCTGACTCTACAGCAACTCCTTCCCATGCTGGGCAAGGGGTCTTGGCTGATTACTCTGGACCTCAAGGAGGCATACCTGCATGTCCCTATCAGACACAGCTGCAGAAGATACCTCAGATTTCTTGCAGGGCCAGAGCATTATCAATTCTCAGCATTGCCATTTGGCTTATCTACTGCGAGTATTCACGAAATGCCTGGCTTCAGTAATTGCTCATTGCAGGCTCCAGGGATCCAAATTTACCCGCACCTGGACGACTGCCTCATACAAGCGGACGACAAACTGATTTTGACAAAAAACTTGAATTATGTCATACAATTGCTACAGGCTCTGGGATGCACAGTCAACTTCCAAAAGTCAAGACTTCAGCCATCCCAGCAAATAACCTTCTTAGGAGCCAAACTAGACACAGCCTCTCAAATGGCTTACCTGACAGAAGACAAGCAAAAGAAGTTAACTCATTATTTCAAAGGTTTGGCAAAGCTCACCCAGATGACTGCAAGGAGATTCCTACAGGCCCTGGGTTACATGGCATCCTGCATTCTCCTGGTTCCATTAGCAAGACTACGCATGAGAAAGCTTCAATGGTACCTAAAAAGCTTATGGTCTCAACACAGCAACAACCTAGAGACAACCATACCGCTCATTCCATGCCTACAAAAGGAATTTCTATGGTGGGCCTCGGTAAGCCAGGCAAACACAGGTATGTCATTCAAAAAACCTCAGATAACACAGACCATGACCACAGACGCCTCAGACCTTGGATGGGGGGTGCACTTGGAGGGCAGATGTATTCAAGGACAATGGTCTCCAAAGGAAACACATCTGCATATCAACCAAAAAGAAATGCTGGCAGTAATGCATGCCATCGAGGCCTTTCGACAACAACTTCAGCAAGGCCACCTGCTAATACGGACAGATAACACCACTGTGATGTGGTACATAAACAAGCAGGGGGGCACCCATTCTTACCCCCTTTGCAGACTGACAATGAATCTTTGGGAAAAATCACTGAGCCTAAACATACAGTTGCAATCCCAGTTTGTTCCAGGCAAAGACAATGTGCTGGCGGACAGCCTAAGCAGGAATTTCCTAGACCCCCACGAGTGGAGGTTACATCCAGAAATCTTCATACGACTCACCTCGACATGGGGCAGGCCAGAAGTAGACCTATTTGCCTCCCACCTCAATCATCATCTACAAAAGTTTTGTTCAAGGACATATCATCCACAAGCATGGAAAATAGATGCTCTCATTCAACTGGAACTTCCTAAAAATCTATGCATTCCCACCTCTGCCACTGATGACCACAGTATTACTAAATATCAAAGCAGAGAAGCCCAAGGGGATCCTAATAGCTCCAGACTGGCCAAGACAACACTGGTACCCACTACTACGGAGCATATGTCACAACAAAAAGTGGGCCCTTCCCCAATGGCCCCAACTTTTGACTCAACACAACTTCAAGACAGTACATCCCAACATTCAGACGCTGCAGCTAACAGCTTGGGAGATCCCATGAATAACCTCAATCTATCTCTCTCCAAGGAAGTTCAGCGGATACTAACAGAAGCTCGAAGACCATCCACCAGAAAGGTTTACTCAGCAAAATGGAAGAGATTCAGCATTTGGAATACCAGCAAGGGTCATGATGCATCATTATTGAACATCCCACTCATTCTGGAATATTTGGCAGATATGCTACAGAATGGACTCTCATATTCTTCCATAAAAATACATGCTTCAGCTATTTCAGCTAGATACAACACTGATCCACCTGTGTTTTCACATCCTTTAAGGCAATTCCTTAGGGGAATCAAGAATATAAAGCCATCAAGAAAGGCTCCAGTACCAGCTTGGGACCTCAACTTTGTCCTAGAAAAACTGACTCTACCCCCCTTTGAGCCAGCAGCTTCTGTGGACTTACAATTTCTCTCATGGAAGACAGCTTTCCTGTTGGCAATTACCTCAGTAAGAAGGGTTTCGGAATTACAGGCCCTAATGGCAATACCACCGTTCATAACCTTTCACAGAGACAGGGTCTCCTTACGAACCAACCCTTCCTTTTTGCCAAAAGTGGTATGTAGGGTTTCTTTAAATCAAGCAATTCACCTGCCTACTTTCTTTCCCAATCTTGAGAACAAAGGGGAAAGACTGCTGCATACCTTGGACATTCACAGACAACTTCGCTACTACCTGGACAGAACCAAGACCAATAGGAAGTCTGATCAGCTTTTTGTAGCTTACGCCCCTGGAGTGCAAGGAAAAGCAATTTCCAAACAGACTATTTAAAAATGGATTGGACATTGCATCAGATTCTGTTATTCCTTCCATGGAAAGTGTACCAGCCAATGTCAGACCACACTCCACCAGAGCTACAGCCACCTCTACAGCATTCTTAAGAGGGGTGCCTACAAAAGACATTCTAGAAGCTGCTACATGGAGCTCCGTGCATACATTCTCCAAACACTACAACCTCCCTTTATATTCCAGATCCAGAGCAGGCTTTGCTTCGGCAGTCCTGCAGGGATTGATAGCTACACCATCCTTTTCTAAGAGCATTCCACCTCCCCCAGCTAAGCTATGGTATTCAACCCATATGTTATGACTGCAGTTGCATTCTTGAAGGACATAGTACAGTTTTGTACCTACCATAAATGTAGATGTCCGATAGATATGCAACTGCAGTCGGGTTTTCCCTCCCTCCTTCCCCTCTATGCCTTGGGTCCACTCCTCTCCCTATTATCCTTAGCTGGGGATATCTGTTATTGTGTATCTGTTTATTGCTTATTTATTTGTCTGGAAACCTGCTTTTGTCTTCCAATTTGATTACAGCCTTCCTTGGAGGGCACCTGGCATCTGGGGCAAGAAACACTGAAGAAGATAGCGTCGACTGATGCTTATATACTCCAGCCGCTCTGACGTCGGAGAGAAATGCGATATCAGCCGACGTCGGACCCAGACTTTGGAATCTGGCCGACCGAGGGCTGCCTGAGGCAGGACAACCCATATGTTATGACTGCAGTTGCATATCTATCGGACATCTACATTTATGGTAGGTACAAAACTGTACTTTTCCCTCCCTCCAGCCCCCTTCTCTCTCTCTCTCTCTCCTTTATGTGTATATTACTCACCCCTTGCAGGGGTATCGGTATTTACTTTTTGCTGGTGGTGATTTACCCACCATACCTTAGCTCCCTGTTGGGGGGATCCTGACATTTGGGGCAAGAAAAACTGATGTAACGACGTCTGCTGCCTGTTTTTATACCCCCTGACGGCAGTCCTGGAGCGACAGTAACAGACGTAGAAATACTAAGTCTCTGGTATTCAGGCCGACTGAGGGCTTACCTGTAGGCAGATAACCCAAGTGTGATGACTGCAACAGTGAATACACTTGAACATCTACATTTATGGTAAGTGTACACAACTGTACTTTCCTGGACCTTCCACAGCACAGGCCCTTGGCCATCCCCCCAGTCCTAGATGTGGTGGATGATGTCTTCCTTGAATCCATCTCGACTCCAGACGCCCTATCTCCTGCTCGCAGAAAGCCAGACCGGTACTACCGAGTCCTTGACTCTCACAAATATCTCTTTAAAAACCCAACAGTGGACCCGGAGGTCATTACTCAAGGCCCAAAAGGGGGTTAAAGCTACTTCAGCTAAGAATCCCACCCTCTCAGACAGGGATTCCAGAGCACTGGACACATGGATAAAAAAGTATACACCTCAGCTACTCTTGCTGTCAGGGCATTAAATTGTCAGTTTCATATCTGAAAACTCACTGGCTTTGTCCATGTACTAACCCTCACTGACATCTTTTTTCCACTTTATATTCTTAACCCTATCCCTACTCCTGTAACGTTTGCCTTCAATTCTACTTACAACTCCTACTCTGTTATATTGAGAATAACATATATATTATTTCCCTTATCTAAGACTTGCTCATACCTTCTAGTGTGATTTGTAAAAATTGTTTAGTTTAATTTTTTGTAAAATTGTTTAGTTTAAATTTTGTAGAATTGTTTAGTTTAATTTTTACTGTAATTACTTAATATACAAATTTATTATTACAACTGTTCAGTAGACCAATACTACCTCTGTATTATGATTATTACTGGTTCTGAACATTAACTTTGTCATTATTCCTGTTTGGAGCTTTTCTCCCCGGGCCTCTACTGAAAATGGACATATATCCAGCTAGACTAGCTGGTCAACAAATGTAAAATAAATAAATAAATAATATCCTTAAATATCAGCAACATACCTTGGAACTCAAACAAAACATTTCCTCCTTTCCCGCATGGGCAGAATTTAAAGATTTACAGGAATTGATGCACTCTGCTGGTCAAGTAACTAAACACACTTTGCACTGTGGTTTTGATGCCCTAGAAGCTTCTTGCAGGGCAGCAGTCACTGGATCTGTCATTAGAAGGCATGCATGGCTTAAGGAACAACCCCTGCCAGACCATGTCAAATCAAAATTGCTGGATACACCCTTGCACAAAGATAACTTATTTGGTACTAAAGCAGAAGAGGTGTTAAAAAAGATGGAAGAAAAACCATAATCTATGCAGCCCCCTAGGTTCAGCAGGCATTTTCCTTCCAAGTACTGGTCCTTTCCTACACCTAGTAAACGGGGCCAGCCTAGGTCCCATGGAAACAGACCTCCAAGACAGCAGTCCCATGGGTTGCAGAGATCTAAGCAGTGGACTGCCTCCACTTCAAAACCAGGGAGTTCTAGGCCATCCCCTTAAGGTAAAAAGACACAATGACTATCCCCCCTCCCTTCCTCGCCTCTCCCCACCATCACATACCCCTAGGAGGAAAACTCTCCTTTCACTCAAGCACCTGGGCCACCATTACCAAGGACCAATGGGTTCTGAACATTGTGTCTCAGGGGTGCAAATTCTCCTTCCACACCCTTCCAACCTAAAAAGGGTTCCAAGGTCTACCACTGAATCAGTGGGCAGAGGCTCAAAAGCAAATCCACACCCTCCTCTCCTTGGGAGCATAACGCCATATTCCTGCAGAGCAGAAAGGCCAAGGCTTCTACTCCAGACTTTTTCTGGTATTCGGAAAAGAGGGCACCTGGTACCCCATCTTCGATCTATCCATTCTAAACACCTTCCTGGTGATCCCAAAATTCAAAATGCTCACCCTCCAGCAGCTGCTACCCATGCTGTCCAAAGACACTTGACTAGTCACCCTGGATCTAAAAGAGACCTACCTCCACATTCCCATCAGGGAGACCTGCAGGAAGTATCTTTGCTTCAGGGCAGGATCTCAACAGTTTCAGTTCTCTGCACTTCCCTTTGGTTTATCTACTGCTCCCAGAGTTTTCACAAAATGACTGGCTCTGGCGATTGCTTTTTGCAGACAAAGAAATATTCAAATTTACCCCTACTTAGCCGACTGCCTTATTCAAGCAGACAGCCAAGAAAAGCTGCTCAAAGACCTGGCCTTTGTAAAGGACCAGCTAACCTCCTTAGGGTACACAATCAATGAAAATAAATTCAAACAAGTACCCACCCAAAAGGATAATCTTCCTGGAGTAAGTCTGGACACAGCATCCCAGTTGGCATGCCTAACACCAAAGAAACAGTTTCCTATCAGCTTACTTCTCTCAACTGGCCACCAGGCCCCCAGCTTTCTGCAAGGGAAATCCTGCAAGCCCTGGGGTTCATGGCATCTTGCATACTCCTTATTCCATATTCCAGGCTGCATATGAGGAAACTTCAATGGTACCTAAAGAGCCTTTGTTGTCAGCTCTCTCAAGATCTAGAAACTCTCTTATCTATCATTCCTTGCCTGAGGAAGGAATTTTTGGTGGGCAACAGCCTGCTCCCACAACAAGGGACTGCCCTTCTCCCCACTTCCCACTGCCCAGACCATCACCACAGACGCATCAGACTACGCTTGGGATGCACACCTGGACAGCAGGTGCATACAGGGCCAGTGGAACCTCCAGCAACTCCTCCTGCACGTCAGTCTAAAAGAGATGATGGCTGTGCAGCAGGCCTTGATAGCTTTCAAACCCCTTCTCTCTCTCCAGGGGTTCTGATCAAAACAAACACCACCACAGTGATGTGGTACATTAATAAGCAGGGAGGGACTCACTCCTACCCGCTGTGCAGGCTGGCCATGACCCTTTGGTTCACAGCCTCTTCCATGCATCTACACCTGATAGCACAATACCTGCCAGGCTCTCTGAGCTCCCTGGCAGACCAATTAAGCAGAAAAGTGTTGGATCCCCACAGGTGGTAGCTCAACAGAAGCATTTTCTTACTAATGACTCAGAAATGGGGACCCCTGGACGTTGACCTCTTTGCCTCCCACACCAACCATCAGCTCAGCAAATTTTGCACCAGGGAGCATCATTACATGACATGGAAAGTTGATGCCCTGTCCTTCCCCTGGGTAAACCTCTCTGTCTATGCCTTTCCTCCCCAAAATAAGGGAGGAAAAACCAAGGACCATTCTCATAGCTCCAGACTGGCCCAGACAGTACTGGTACCCCTTGCTGCGCAGCCTGTCCCCACTGTCCCCATGGAATCTCCCTCAGATTCCCAACCTCCTAACCCAGAGGGAAGGGGAATTCATGCACTCCCAATTGCAGACGCTTAGTTTGGCAGCTTGGCTTATAACCTGACCAATCTGCCCTACTCAGTAAACAGGTGCTGGATGTTGTCCGAGAGGCCAGATGCCCTAGCACCAGAAAGTCTTATGCAGATAAATGGAAAAGGTTCTGCACCTGGATCCAGGCTAAGGGGGCCAATATGGCACAGCCCTCCATTCTTGTCATCTTGGATTATTTAGTGGTCTCTCTTTCTCCTCTATAAAAATTCATGCCTCTGCTATTTCTGCTGATTTTCCCACTGAGTAGTCTCTTTTTTTCACACCCACCCTCTGATCAAGCAGTTCCTCAGAGGGGCTAACAACTTGAGCCCCCCTAGAAGGTCACCAACACCGGCTTGGGACCTTAACTTTGTCTTGGAAAAGCTCACCCTGCCTCCATTCGATCCAGCTTCTGTTACAGAGCTAAAATTTCTCTCTTGGAAGACTGCCTTCCTCCTGGCCATCACTTCAGCCAGAAGAGTCTCTGAGCTGCAAGCACTCATGTCAGTGGAACCCTTCATCGTCTTCCATGCAGACAGGGTATCCCTCAGAACTAAGCCATCATTCATGCCCAAGGTGGTATCCAGTGTGGCTCTCAACCAGTCCATCTATTTGCCCACCTTCTTTTCTAACCCTCAAAACAGGGGGAGAAGGATTCTGCACTCTCTAGATGTGCACAGGCAGCTCAGATACTATCTGGACAGGATTAAACTCTTCAGAAAATCTGATCAACTGCTGGTTAGCTTTGTTTCAGGGGCAGAGGGCAAAGCCGTCTTCAAACAAACCATTTCCAAATGGATAGCACACTGCATCTATTTCTGCTACAAACAGCATGGCAAACCTCCCCCTAAGGGGATCGGGACCCACTCCACCAGAGCAGCCTCCACCTCTGCAACATTCCTCAGGGGAGTCCCCACCAGGGACATCCTGGAGGCTGGCACCTGTACATCTGTTCACACATTTACCAAACATTACCACCTACCTCTCTTTTCTAAATCCAGGGCAGGTTTTGCCTCTGCAGTCTTGTAGGGCCTGCTAGCCAACCTCTAGCTTCCTTGAATGCCCCCACCCATTTCCTCAGCTTTGGGAATCTACCCAAATGTGATGACTGCAACAGTGAAACACAAAGAATATAGCACAGTTGTGTACACTTGCCATAAATGTAGATGTTTGAGTGTCTTCACTGTTGCAGTCCTGGTTTCCCTCCCTCCCTCCATCCCTCTGTTTCTTTTTGTTGCCTTTCTTCCTTGTTGTTCTCCTTTCCTTACAAGGGACATATTAGTATTTTTTCCCACTGGTGGGGTCCTACCACCAGAGCCTGGCCTCCTACTTTGGGGGCTCCTGACCGGTTAGGGCAAGAAAAACTTGTTGTAATGGCATCGGCTGCCTTCCTTTATACCACAGATGACCTGACATCAGTTTTCAAGCGACTGCAACCGACGCAGAAATACTAAGTCTCTGGTATTCAGGCTGGCTGAGGGCTACCCCAGCAGGGATAACCCAAATGTGATGACTGCAACAGTGAAGACACTCTAACATCTACATTTATGGTAAGTGTACACAACTGTACTATGAGCATAGTACATTTTTGTTTGAAACCGAGTAATTTCATTGTTGCAGTCATTACATTTGGGTAATCCTGCTGGCAGGTTGCCCTCAGCCGGCCTGATTTCCAAAGTCTTGGGTCCTGCATCTACTGCTGTCGCCCCTTCCCTGACATCAGGTCGTCAGGGGTATAAAAGTAGCAGCCAATGCCATTTTCTTCAGTCTTTCTTGCCGCGTGGTGCCTGAAGCAGAAGTTGTTCGCAAGTGCCGGTTGGCCGACTCTTGAGATTTTCCTGTTGAGTTTCAGATCCGAAGTCTTCAATAAAGCTAAGTACCCCATTGGGGAAACTTTTTTCTTGCTCCAGACCGATGTCAGAAAAAGTTAATAATTGTATTTCTTGTGGAAAGCAAATACCTCACAAGGATTTTCATTCTTACTGTATTCCTTGCCTTGGCCCTGATCACAACGTTACTGGTTGTCTGTTTTGTGCTAGATTTAACCAACGCACTATTAAGCATCGGTATAATTTTGCTTTAACGTATTTTGGTAGCCGGTTTAATTATCCCAAAATGTCGTTGGATAGCCAACCGACTACCGGAGTTTACAAAAAACGCAAAGAAAAGGATAGAGAAAAACAACCAAGGCCCAACACCAACGTCTAAGCTTCTCCTAAGCCAGTCGCCAGTTCACCGGTTCTCAGTGAGGCGCTTTCGCAGCCCCTGACATCCGCTACTTTAGAGTCGCAGGCCACTACTGACTCCCACGTGGAGTCTGCCATGCCGCTGGATACTCAAGGTATTAGAGCCTCTGATGCTAATCCCTCAGATGGGTCCAGAGCTGCTGAGCAGGTACCGGCTTCTGAGGGTGTATTCAGACCTAAACATCTTTACATTAAAATGACTTCAGCTTCAAAGGCAAAGACTAAAGCATCTTCTAAAGCAAGGAAACAAACTCAAGAGCCACGTGTACAGGCCTCTATGCCCAAAAAATAGATGATCAAAATGGCCGAAGACCTTATTACCTTGATCAGGGGTTCCCATCCATCTCCTGATAAGAGGCCTAGGCAAGACTCTGATTATGAATATTCAGATCAGGTTTCTATTTCTTCTGATTCCTCTTGTGATCGTGGATATTCTTTACCCCCCTATGAGGATTCTGATGCTGAAGAATCTATACCTTCTGCATCTCCTCCTGAGGCGTATTCCTTTGGGGAAACATTGCATACCATGAGGGAGCATTTTCATTGGGAAAGCCAAGATTTTTCAGAATGTAAAAAGAGGCTCAGGGATTTCCTTTTGCTACCACAGCACAGGCCTGTAGTCATTCCACCTGTGTTAGACATTGTAGATGTGTTTTCGGAGTCTAGTTTGACCCCTGACTCCTTACCCCCAGCTCCTGTTAAGCCTGACAGATATTACAGGGTTCCTGACTCACAAATTTCTTTTTAAAAACCCTGCTGCTGACCCAGAAACTATTTCACAGGGTCCAAAGGGAGTTGAGGCTTCCACAGCAAAAAACCCAACTCCCTCTGAAAGAGATTCAAGGGCACTGGATAGATGGGGAAAAAAGGTTTACACATCTGCAACTCTGGCTATAAGGTCCTTAAACTGTCAGTTTCATATGCTCAAGTATCAGCAACATGTCCTGGGATTGCTTAAACAGAAAATGATAAACTCTGAATGTGCAGAAAACAAGGAAATGCAGGATTTATTGCATGCAGCTGAACAAGTTGGAAAGCATACTTTGCAATGTAGTTTTGATTCTTTGGAGGCCTCCTGCAGGGCCACAGTGGGTTCTGTATTTAGGAGGCATGCTTGGTTAAAGGAACAAAATCTGCTTGATCATGTTAAAGTTAAATTACTAGATGCACCTTTACAGCATGATACTTTGTTTGTTTGGTGTTAGGCAGAAGAGGTGTTAAAGAAAATGAAGGACAAAGCTAAATCTATGCAAACTGTTAAAGATTTTTTACAATTACAGCCACCTAGGTTTAGTAGACACTGGCTACACAAAATTGGTCCTTTCCTGTGTCAGACCTCAAAGGGGAAGATCCAGACACCCTAGGGACAGATCCCAGGCGCAAGGTTCTTATAGGTCAAAGCAATGGGGTGCTTCTACCTCCAAGGCTGGAGAAGATAAATCACAGTCATACAGAAAACAGTCCCAATGACTTTCCCCTGCCTGCACCAAGCACTTATCTTCTGGCAGCACCCTTAGGGGGAAAATTAGCACTTCTGGCTCAAAATTGGCACATCATAACCGAGGACAAGTGGGTTCCAAATATAGTGTCACAAGGCTACAAATTCCATTTCCATACTCTGCCAAAGGCAAACGGCTGGTCAGATCTGCCAAAAAAAAAAAAAAATTGGCAAAGGCACAAATACGAGTTACATCCCTCATGGACATGAGGGCCATTCAGCAAGTACCAGAGCAAGAGCAGGGACAAGGATTTTACTCAAGACTGTTCTTGGTACCAAGAAAGGACAAGGCCTGGAGACCGATACTGGACCTAGCTATTCTAAACACATTCCTGGATATTCCAAAATTTAAAATGCTGACTTTGCAGCAGCTTCTGCCCATGATGGGCAAGAATGCTTGGCTCGTGACCTTAGACCTAAAAGAGGCATACCTGCATGTTCCAATCAGACAATCATGCAGAAGATACCTCCAATACAAGGCTGGTTCAATGCATTACCAATTCTCTGTACTGCCCTTTGGCTTATCTACTGCGCTCAGGGTCTTTACAAAGTGCCTGGCACCAGTAATTGCATTCTGCAGGCAGAGGAATACAAATATATCCTTACTTGGACGACTGTCTAATTCAAGCAGAGAACAAGGACATTCTTCTTCAGCAAATGGTGTTTGTGAAAAGACTTCTAACATGCCTAGGGTACAGAGTCAACAAAAAGTAATCAAAACTAGTACCCTCTCAAGAGATAACATTCCTGGGTGCAAGCTTCAATACAACTGCCCAGATGGCTTATGTCACGCCAGAAAAACAAAGGCAACTGACTACCGATTTCAAAATGTTGGCAACAAAGGCCCAGTTATCTGCAAGAAAACTTCTGCAGGCTTTGGGCTTCATGGCATCCTGCATTCTACTAATTCCATATGCAAGACTGCATATGAGGAAACTTCAATGGTACCTAAAAAGTGTTTGGACTCAACATTGCCACAGCCTGGAAACAATGATTACTCTCATTCCCTGCCTGCAACAGGAGTTTCGATGGTGGGCAAAGGCTTGTCACCAGAACAAGGGACAGCCATTCACATTACCCCCAGCCAGGCAGACACTAACAACGGATGCATCAGATTATGCCTGGGGGGCCCACATGGCAGGAAGATGCATTCAGGGCACATGGTCCTCAAACCAAATGCATCTACATATCAATCAAAAAGAGATGCTAGCTGTTCAAAATGCCCTGACAGCCTTCAAGGACCTACTTCATCCGGGACAACTACTGATAAAGACAGACAACACCACGGTCATGTAGTATATAAACAAGCAGGGGGGCACACATTCTTACCCCCTTTGCAGACTAGCCATGACATTGTGGGACACAGCCCTAACTTACCAAGTACATCTGCAGGCACAATTCCTGCTAGGAAAGGAAAATACTATGGCAGACGTACTAAGCAGAAACCTCATGGATCCTCACGAGTGGAAGCTGGATCCACAAGTCTTCAGCATGATAACAAGGAAATGGGGATGCCCCGACCTAGATCTATTTGCCTCCCCTCACGACTACCAACTAAAAAGATTCTGCACAAGGACTTATCACAGACAAGCATGGAAAGTGGACGCCCTATCTTTCAGCTGGAAAAACCTATCCGTATATGCCTTTCCTCCACTACCTCTCCTCCCCAAGGTACTCCTAAAGGTCAGACAGGAGAAGCCAAAGATTATTCTGATTGCCCCAGACTGGCCACGCCAGTACCGGTATCCATTCCTAAGGAACTTGTCTCTATGCCCAGCTTGAATCTTACCTCAAATACCTCGTCTACTCTCCCAGCAAAACAATCCGATCTTGCACTGCCAACTCAGGACATTAAACCTGGCAGCATGGCAGATAATGTAGTCATACAAAAAACACCTCTCAGTAAAGCGGAGATGGATGTCATTCTGGAAGCCAGAAGGCATAGTACTAGAAAGTCTTATGCTGGAAAATGGAAGAGATTATGTGCTTGGAACCAGGCACAAGGAACTGATACAGCTGTACCAAATATTCCTCAGATTTTGCAATACTTAACTGAGATGCTGGACAAAGGCCTACCTTTTTTATCAATTAAAATTCATGCCTCTGCCATTTCGGCTCATTGCAATACAGAGCCACCAAATTTTCTCATCCTTTATTTAAGCAGTACCTCAGAGGAGCCAAAAATTTAAGGCCTCCAAGGAGATTACCAATACCTGCATGGGACCACAACTGTGTCTTAGAAAAGCTCAACCTGCTTCCTTTTGAGCCAGCTGCTACTGCTGATGTAAAGTTTTTATCTTGGCAAACAGCTCTGCTCCTAGCAATTACTTCTGCAAGACTAGTTTCAGAGCTACAGGCGCTCATGGCTGTTGAACTTTTTATAATTTTTTTATCCAGACAGGGCTATCTGAGGACAAACCCAACATTTATGCCTAAAGTGGTGTCCGGCGTGGCTCTTAACCAAACTATTCATTTGCCAACTTTTTATCCAAATCCACAGAACAAGGGGGAAAGAATTCTGCATTCTTTGTTCGTACACAGATAGCTTAGATTCTACTTGGACAGAACCAAAGCTTTCAGGAACACAGAGCAATTACTAGTGGTATATGCTGCAGGATCACAAGGAAAGGCTATCTCAAAGCAGATTATTTCCAAGTGGATAGGCATTTGTTTCTGCTATTTACGACATGGCAAACCAGTGCCTAGGGGCATTAGGCCACATTCCACCAGAGCTGCAGCTACTTCAGCAGTCTTTCTCAGGGGAGTACCAACCAGAGACATTTTAGATGCGGCTACTTGGAGTTCAGTGCACACTTTCACAAAACATTATCATCTGCCACTCTACTCTAAATCCAGGGCAAGCTTTGCCACTGCAGATGTTCATCGTGCATACAGCTGCAGTCATAACAGATGGGTTCTCCTGCCGTCAGGCGGGTCCTCGGTCGGCCAAATTCCAAAGTCTAGGTCCGGCGTCAGTTGTCGTCGCTTTTTCCTTGACGTCAGTGCGACAGGGGTATAAAGGAACCAGCCGACGCCATTTTCTTCAGTCTTTCTTGCCGCGCGGTGCCCGAAGCAGAAGCAGTTCGCAAGTGCCGGTCGGCCAGCTCCTGAGATTACGAAAATTTGGAAACCGAAGTCTTCTTGAAAGCTAAGTACCCCGTTGGAGAAACTTTTCTTGCCTCAGACAGATGTCAGACAAAGTTAATAATTGTATTTCTTGTGGGAAGCAAATACCGCATAAGGATTTCCATTCCCTCTGTATACCTTGTTTAGGCCCAGACCACGACGTCTCGGTCTGTCGCTTTTGTGCTACATTCAACAAACGCACCATTAAGTGTCGGGCGGAGTTCGCCCAGCATTATTTTGGGAAAGCATTTAACTATATTATGTCGTCGGATACTCCGACTCCAGTTTTGTCTAAAAAACGCAAAGATAAGGACCGACACACTAGGTCCGCGGCCTCTACCGACACCACGCCAAAGCCGACTACACGTGGTCCGGTTCTCAGCGAGGCGCCTACGCAGCCCCTGACTACCGACAACACTTCTTTGGCGGTGTCTCCTGTGCCCGAGGTCGCAGGCTCCTCGGCTCACACCCCGACTACAGATACCGAAGCCACTCTTGGCGTTGAAACTCAGAATGTGGACAGGTCCACCTCCACTCAAGGTGTCTTCAGACCTTCCTCTTCTTTCTCCATCAAGGCTTTCACTAAGTCTAAAGCAACCATGCACTCTAAGAGACAAGCTACACAGGGCCCATCTCCAGGCCCCATGCCTAAGAAACAGATGCTTAAAATGGCTGAGGATTTAATTACTCTTATCAGAGGTTCTCAGCCCCCACCGGACAAAAGGCCCAGAGTGAAGGAAGATTCCCCCTCCTCTGATCAGGGCTGCATTATTTCAGAGCACTCTGATGATCAGGAACATTCTTACTCCCCTTTTGAAGACTCTGATGCGGAGGAGTCCATCCCTTCTGTATCCCCCCGAGGATTACTCATTTGGGGAAACTTTGCATACCTTAAGGGAACACTTCCACTGGGAAGGCCAAGATTATTCAGATTCCAAGAAAAGGCTTAGGCAATTTCTCTTGCTACCTCAGCACAGGCCTCTGGCTATACCTCCTGTCTTGGACATCCTAGATGATGTTTACTCGGAGGCCTGCCTTAACCCGGACTCTCTACCTCCAGCTCCAGTTAAGCCTGACAGGTACTACAGGGTTCCTGACTCACACCCATTTCTATACAAAAGCCATGCTGCTGACCCAGAAACCATCTCACAGGGACCCAAGAGAGTTAAGGCCTCCACTGCTAAAAATCCATTACCTTCCGAGAGAGATTCCAGATCCTTAGAAAGGTGGGGAAAAAAGGTATATACCTCTGCTACCTTAACCATGAGGGCCTTAAACTGTCAGTTCCATATGCTAAAATACCAACAGTTTTTGTTATCACAATTGAAAAATAAAATGTCACAACCTGAACAACCAGACTTGAAGGAGTTGCAAGATTTGATGCATAGTGCAGAACAAGTGGGTAAGCATACCTTGCAATGTGGTTTTGATGCTCTAGAGGCCTCATGTAAAGCTGCTGTTACAGGATCAGTCATACGTAGGCATGCCTGGCTCAAGGAACAAGCCTTGCCTGATCATGTCAAAGCTAAATTACTAGACGCCCCTCTTCAAAAGGATGTAATGGTGCAAATGCTGAGGAGGTATTAAGGAAAATGGAGGAAAAGGCTAAATCAATGCAAACTGTGAAAGATTTTCTACAGGTACAACCCCCACGTTTTAGTAGAAATTGGCCTTCCAAAACTGGTCCTTTCCTGCCACGGACAGACCCCAAAGAGGCAGATACAGGCACCCGAGGGGCAGAGGACAATCCCAAGGATCGTTTAGAGGCAGACAATGGCAAGCTCCTACACAAAGAGGTGGTGAGGATAACTCGCAATCTTTCAGAAAGCAAACCCAATGACTTTCCCCTTTGCATGCCAAGCAAGTCTCAAATGGCAGCCCCCTTAGGAGGAAAGCTGGCATTATTTTCAAAAAATTGGCATATTGTCACAAAGGACAAATGGATCCTGGACATTATAAACAGAGGCTACAAATTCCATTTTCATACCATTCCAAAAATGAGAGGCATGCCAAACCTGCCACACAATCAAAGGGCAGAGGCACAAAGGCAAATTACAGATCTCATAAACATGAAAGCTATTCAAGAAGTACCTACGCACGAACAAGGTCAAGGTTTTTATTCCAGGCTATTTCTGGTACCAAGGAAGGGAAAAGATTGGAGACCTATTTTGGACCTATCCATCCTAAACCCATTTCTACTCGTACCAAAATTCAAGATGCTCACTCTACAGCAACTTCTTCCCATGCTGGGCAAGGAGTCTTGGCTGGTAACACTGGACCTCAAGGAGGCATACCTGCATGTCCCTATCAGACAAAATTGCAGAAGGTACCTCAGATTTCTTGCAGGTTCAACACATTATCAATTCTCTGCATTGCCCTTTGGCTTATCTACTGCGCCCAGAGTATTCACGAAATGCCTGGCATCAGTAATTGCCTACTGCAGACTTCAAGGGATACAAATATACCCTTATTTGGACGACTGCCTGATCCAAGCGGACAGCAAGCACATTCTTCTGAAACATGTGGCTTATGTAATAATGTTGTTGAACTCTCTGGGATACACAGTCGACAAAAAGAAATCAAAGCTAATACCCTCTCGGAAGATAATTTTCCTGGGTGCCAATTTGGACACAAACACCCAGATGGCCTACCTCATGCCAGAGAAGCAGGGGCAACTAATTCAATACTTCAGAGCACTAGCAAATTGCACCAGGCTGACTGCAAGGAAAATCCTGCAGGCTCTGGGATTCATGGCATCTTGCATCTTACTAATCCCATGTGCAAAGCTGCATATGAGGAAACACAATGGTACCTAAAAAACATATGGTCTCAACACAGCCACAGTTTGGAAACAATAATACCACTAATTCCATGTCTGCAAAAGGAATTTCTGTGGTGGGCTCAAGCATGTCAAACAAACACAGGTCTTCCATTCAGCAAGCCTCAAGCAAATCAAGTCATCACAACAGACGCCTCTGACTACGCCTGGGGGCGCACATGACAGATCGGTGCATTCAGGGCAAATGGTCCCAAAAAGAAAAGCACCTTCACATCAATCAAAAGGAAATGCTAGCAGTAATAAATGCTATTATAGCTTTCAAGGACCTTCTACAACCAGGTCAACTACTGATAAGAACGGACAACACCACAGTTATGTGGTACATAAACAAACAGGGAGGAACACATTCTTACCCCCTATGCAGACTGGCCATGTCACTTTGGAACATGGCCATGGACTTACAAATGGAACTACAAGCACAGTACTTGCCAGGCAAGGAAAACACGCTGGCAGACAACCTAAGCAGGAATATGACAGATCCACACGAATGGAAATTGCATCCAAAAGTTTTTATAGAAATAATCCAAGAATGGGGAAGGCCAGACATAGATCTCTTTGCCTCCTGCAAAAATCACCAATTGACAAAATTCTGCTCAAGGATTTTCCATCCAAAGGCCTGGAGAGTGGACGCTCTCTCTTTCAGTTGGACATCAGTGACAGTTTATGCCTTCCCACCTCTTCCTCTGCTGCCCAAAGTTGTATTGAAAACCAGAGCAGGCAGACCAAAGATGATTCTCATTGCTCCGGACTGGCCAAGGCAACACTGGTACCCACTCCTGAGGAGCCTGACGCATTCCCCACCATGGACCCTGCCTCTAATGCCTCTTCTTCTGACTCAGCACAGCTTCAAAACTCTTCACAGCCAGCTAAAAACACTCAATCTAGCCGCATGGAAGATTCCTTAGCATCGCAACAGGCCCTACTCTCCAAGGAGGTGCAGGATGTCATTTTGGAGGCCAGAAGGCCATCAACTAGAAAAGCTTACTCCGCAAAATGGAAACGGTTTTGTGTCTGGAATGAGAAAAAGGGCCAGGATCCTGGAAAACTGAATTTACCTCAAATACTACAATATTTGGCTGAGCTGCTAAGCAGTGGACTTTCATTCTCCTCCATCAAAATCCATGCCTCTGCCATTTCTCCAGAATACAACACTGATCCACCTTTATTCTCTCACCCTCTCTTAAGACAGTTCCTCAGAGGGGCTAAGAATCTAAGACCTCCAAGGAAACAACCAATACCTGCTTGGGATCTTAATTTCATTCTGGAAAAACTGACCTTGCCTCCCTTTGAGCCAGCTGCCTCATCAGATTTGCAATATTTGTCCTGGAAAGCAGCTTTCCTTCTGGCTATCACCTCAGCTCGTAGAGTTTCAGAACTACAGGCTCTCATGGCTGTCCAGCCTTTTATCTTCCATCAGGACAGAGTTTCCTTACGAACCAACCCGTCCTTTATGCCTAAAGTGGTATCCAGGGTAGCTTTAAATCAGGCCATACATTTACCTACTTTTTATCCTAATCCTCAAAACAAAGGGGAGAGATTACTGCATTCCTTGGACATCCACAGGCAACTGCGTTATTATTTGGACAGAACAAAGCCTTTCAGAAGATCAGAACAGCTCTTTGTGTCCTATGCTGTAGGAGCTCAAGGAAAGCCAATTTCCAAACAGACAATCTCAAAATGGATAGCCCACTGCATACGCTTTTGCTATTCCTTTCATGGCAAAACTGTACCTACAGGCATTAAACTCATTCCACCAGGGCCACAGCCACCTCTGCAGCTTTCCTCAGAGGAGTTCCTACCAAGGATATTTTGGAAGCAGCCACTTGGAGTTCTGTGCATACCTTCTCCAAGCACTACAACCTACCATTAAACTCCAAATCTAGAGCAGGCTTTGCCACTGCAGTCTTGCAGGGCATTTTGGCTCCTCCTAGTTCCACCTAGTACCTGCCACCCCTTTCTTAGCTTTGGGATTCTACCCATCTGTTATGACTGCAGCTGTATGCACGATGAACATAGTACAGTTTTGTACCTACCATAAATGTAGATGTTCGAGTGCTAATACAGCTGCAGTCCAGGTTTCCCTCCCTCCTTCCCCTCTTGGGACAGGCCTATAGGCTAACACATCCTCATACAACCTGATTGGGGTATTCTTTTATGATGTATTTGCTTGCAACTACTGTATTTTGATTATATTGCACTGCATTATTACACAAATTTATGTATTGCCTTCCTTCTGGGGGCACCTGACATCTGGGGCAAGAAAAACTGAAGAAAATGGCGTCGGCTGGTTCCTTTATACCCCTGTCGCACTGACGTCAGGGAAGAAGAGACGACAACCGACGCCGGACCTAGACTTTGGAATTCGGCCAACCGAGGACCCGCCTGACGGCAGGAGAACCCATCTGTTATGACTGCAGCTGTATTAGCACTCGAACATCTACATTTATGGTAGGTACAAAACTGTACTTTCTGCAGGGCCTTATAGCCGCTCCTAATGCTGTTTAGCTCCAGCCTCCCAACCATCGCTTTGGGACTCTACCCAAATGTAGAAGCTGCTACCTGGAGCTCTTACCTTCACCAATCATTACCACATGCCTATTTTTTCTAAATCCAGAGCTGTTTTTTGCCACTGCAGTATTGCAGGGCTTAATAGTTGGTCTTAATGCTCTCTAACTTCTTCCTCCCTTCCTTAGCTTTGGGAATCTTCCCAAATGTAATGACTGCAACAGTGAAACACGAAGAACATAGTACAGTTGTGTACACATCATAAATGTAGATGTTAGTGTGTATTTACTGTTGCAGTCCAGGATGTTCATCGTGTTTCACTGTTGCAGTCATTACACTTGGGTTATCCTGCTGGCAGGCGACCAGTAGTCGGCCCGAGTTCCAAAGTCTTGGTCCGGCGTCGGTTGCTGTCGCCTCTTCCCTGACGTCAGTGCGCCAGGGGTATAAAAGTTGCAACAGATGCCATTTTCTCCAGTCTTTCTTGCCGCACGGTGCCCGAAGCAAAAGCAGTTTGCAAGTGCCGTCGGCCGACTCCTGAGATTTTCAAAATTGAATTTCAGAACCGAAGTCTTCAATAAAGCTAAGTACCCCGTTGGGGAAACTTTTTCCTTGCTCCAGACCGATGTCAGTAAAAGTTAATAATTGTATTTCTTGTGGGAAGCAAATACCTCATAAGGACTTTCACTCTTACTGCATTCCTTGCCTAGGCCATGACCACGACATTACTAGTTGTAGGTTTTGTGCTAGATTCAATAAACGTACTATCAAACGTCGGTTTGATTTTTGCTTCACATTATTTTGGATGAAGATTTAATTATATAATGCCGTCAGAACAGCTGACAACCGGAATGCATAAAAAACGCAAAGACAAAGAAATAGACAGGCATCTGAGGTCCAAAACCGACGACTAAACCTCTTCTAGGCCAGTCGCCGGTTCTCAGTGAGGCGCTTTTGCAGCCCCTGACACCCGCTACCTCAGAGCCACAGGCCCTAACCGACAGCCATGTGGAGACACCGAGGCCTGTGGAAACTCAAGGTATTGGGCCTACGGAAACTATGCCCTCAGATGGGTCCGGAGCCGCTGAGCAGGCACCGGCTTCTGAGGGTGTTTTCAGACCTTCACAGCTTACAATTAAGGCTACTACAGCAGCGAAGGCAAAGACACCTTTAAAGGAAAGGAAACAAGTACAGCATTCTCCACAACAGTCATCCATGCCAAAGAAACAGATGCTTAAAATGGCCGAAGACTTTATTACTTTAATCAGGAGTTCCCATCCCCCTCCTGACAAAAGGCCTTGGCAAGACACTGATTATGATTCCTCTGATCAGGTTTCCATTTCCTCTGATTCTTCCTCTGATCAGGGCTATTCTCTCCCTCCCTATGAGGACTCTGATGCTGAAGAGTCCATTCCTTCAGCCTCACCACCTGAGGATTATTCTTTTGGGGAAACCCTGCACACCATGAGGGAGCATTTCCACTGGGAGAGCCAGGATTACTCATAATCCAAGAAAATGTTCAGAGATTTCCTTTTATTGCCTCAGCACAGGCCCTTGGCTATCCCTCCTGTGCTTGATATTGTAGATGATGTTTTTTCTGAATCCATTCTGTCTCCAGATTCTTTACCCCCCTGCTCCAGTAAAGCCTGACAGATACTAAAGGGTCCCTGACTCTCATAAATTTCTTTATAAAAACCACACTGCAGACCCAGAAACAATTTCTCAGGGTCCTAAAGGGGTTAAAGCTTCCACTGCCAAGAATCCTTTCCCCTCAGATAGGGATTCCAGAGCTCTGGACAGATGGGGGAAAAACATTTACACTTCTGCTACTTTAACTGTAAGAGCTTTAAACTGTCAGTTTCACATGCTTAAATACCAACAGTATCTCATGTCAGAAATGGTTACAAATACAGAAAGTCCTGACAGTAAAGAAATGCAGGATTTATTGCATGCAGTTGAACAAGTGGGGAAAGCATACTCTGCAGTGTGGTTTTGATTCATTAGAGGCTTCTTGTAGAGCCGCAGTTACAGGCTCAGTAATTCCAAGTAATGCCTGGTTAAAAGAACAAAGTTTACCTGACCATGTTAAAGTAAAATTATTGGATGCTCCACTACAGCATGATACTTTGTTTGGTGTTAAGGCAGAAGAGGTGTTAAAGAAAATGGAGGATAAAACAAAGTCAACGCAAACGGTGAAAGATTTCTTACAGGTTCAACCACCTAGATTTAGCAGAAACTGGCATTCGAAAAATTGGTCCTTTCCAGTGTCAGGCCACAAAGAGACAGAATATAATACAGTCTATGAACCTATACAGATGCCCAAGAGGCAGATCTCAGCCCCAAGGCTCCTACAGACCTAAACAATGGGATGCTTCAGCCCCCAAAGGAGGAGAAGACAAATCACAACCTTATGGGAAACGGTCACAATGACTTCCCTCTGCAAATGCCAAGCTCTTACCAGTTGACAGCACCCCTAGGGGGAAAGCTACCACTTTTCTCAAAACATTGGCACTTGATCACCCAAGATCAATGGGTGCTGAATATAGTTTCTCAGGGGTACAGGTTCCACTTCCACACGCTTCCAAAACCAAAATGTATGCCAAACCTGCCACAAAACCAATGGGCAGAGGCACAAAAGCAGATTGCTGCTCTTATGGATATGGGAGCTATTCAAAAAGTTCCACAAGAATAACAGGGGCAAGGTTTTTATTCAAGACTTTTCTTAATACCCAGAAAAGACAAAGCTTGGAGACCAATACTGGTCCTGTCAATCCTGAATACTTTCCTGGATGTTCCAAAATTCAAAATGTTAACACTACAACTTCTGCCCATACTGGGCAAGGAGGCTTGGCTAGTTACTTTGGATCTCAAGGAGGCATACCTGCACGTCCCAATCAAACAGTCGTGTAGAAGATGCCTCAGATTTATAGCAGGCTCAATGCATTACCAATTCTCTGCACTGCCCTTTGGCTTATCTACTGCGCCCAGGGTCTTCACAAAATGCCTGGCACCAGTAATTGCATTTTGCAGAAATTCAGATATATCCGTACTTGGATGACTGCCTTATTCAAGCAGAGAGCAAGGACATTCTTCTAAAGCACCTGGCGTTTGTAAAAAGATTGCTAACTTGTCTAGGGTATACAGTAAACTAAAAGAAATCAAAACTAGTGCCCTCTCAAGAGATAATATTCCTGGGTGCAAGCTTAAGTACAACTGCCCAGATGGCTTATCTCACGCCAGACAAACAAAGGCAACTGACTCATTACTTTCAAATGATGGCAACAAAGACCCAGCTCCCTGCAAGAAAAATTCTGCAGGTCCTGGGTTTCATAGCATCCTGCATTCTACTAATACCATATGCAAAACTGCATATGAGGAAACTACAATGGTATCTAAAAAGTGTTTGGACTCAGCATTGTCACAGCCTAGAGACAATCAGAATCTTGATTCCCTGTCTACAACAGGAGTTTTGATGGTGGTTCCAGGCCTGTCACCACAACAAGGGACAGTCTTTCACATTACCTACAGCCAGGCAGACAATAACAACAGATTCATCTGATTATGCCTGGGGAGCACATATGGCAGGAAAATGTATTCAGGGCCCGTGGCCCAAGGAGCAAATGCATCTTCACATCAATCAAAAAGAGATGCTAGCTGTGCAGAATGCCCTGACAGCCTTCAAGGACCTAATGCATCCAGAACTACTAATAAAGACGGACAATACCACAGTTATGTGGTACATAAACAAGCAAGGGTGCACACATTCCTACCCCCTATGCAAACAAGCCATGACTTTGTGGAACACAGCACTGACCTACCAGGTACATCTGCAAGCACAATTCCTGCCAGGAACAAAAAAATACACTGGCAGACTAAATAAGCAGAAATCTCATGGATCCTCAAGAATGGAAGCTAAATCCACAAGTGTTCAGCATGATAACAAGGAAATGGGGACGCCCAGACATAGAGCTTTTTGCCTCCCCTCACAATTACCAAATACAAAAATTTTGCACAAGGACTTATCACTCTCAAGCATGGAAAGTGGATGCTCTATCATTCAGCTGGAAAAACCTGACAGTCTATGCCTTCCCTCCGATGCCTCTTCTCACCAAGGTGCTTCTAAAAGTCAGAAAAGAGAGGCCAAAAATGATACTGATTGCACCAGACTGGCCACGCCAGCACTGATACCAAATCCTAAAAACTTTGTCCCAAGGCCCACCTTGGCCACTACCTCACATCACTCATCTTCTGACACAGCAGAACAATCAGATTCTGCACAGTCAACTCAGAACCTTAAACCTGGCAGCATGGCAGATAATGTAGCCACTCAGACTGCACCTCTCTCTAAAGCTGTTATGGATGTAATTTTGGAAGCCAGGAGGCCCAGCACTAGGAAATCTAATGCAGAAAAATGGAAGAGATTCTGTGCTTGGAACCAGGCACAAGGGCTCAACCCACTGGTCCCTAATATACCTCACATTTTGCAATACCTGACTGAGATGTTGGACAAAGACCTATCTTTTTCATCTATTAAAATCCATGCCTCTGCCATTTCAGTTCATTACAATACGGATCCTCCTGTTTTTTCACATCCTCTACTACGACAGTACCTCAGAGGGGCAAAGAATATAAGACCCCCTAGAAGAGCACCAGTACCTACTTGGGACCTCAATTATTTTGTTTTAGAGAAACTAACACTGCCTCCATTTGAACCAGCCAGCACAGATGATCTAAAATTCTTGTCCTGGAAAACTGCTCTGCTCCTAGCAATAACTTCAGCAAGAACGTCTCAGAGTTACAGGCATTGATGGCCGTGGAACCTTTTCTCATTTTTCATCAAGACAGGGTTTCTCTTAGGACAAACCCAACATTCATGCCAAAAGTAGTCTCCAATGTGGCCTTAAACCAAACCATTCATTTACCTACTTTCTACCCAAATCCCCAGAATAAAGGGGAAAGAATTCTGCAGGTTTTGGATATACACAGGCAGCTATGGTTTTACTTGGACAAAACAAAAGCTTTCGGACAAAACAAAAGCTTTCAGAAAAAACGAGCAACTGTTTGTAGCTTATGCTGCAGGATCACAAGGAAAGCCTATTACAAAGCAGACAATCTCTAAATGGATAGGACACTGCATCCGCTTCTGTTATGCACAACATGGCAAATCTGTGCCTAAGGGCATTAGGCCTCATTCTACCAGAGCAGCAGCCACTTCAGCAGCTTTCCTCAGAGGGGTACCAACCAACGACATATTAGAAGCTGCAACCTAGAGCTCAGTGCACACTTTTACCAAGCACTACCACTTACCTGTCTACTCCAAATCCAGAGCAGGCTTTGCCACTGCAGTTCTGCAGGGCTTGTTAGCCTCGCCAAATCCAATCTAGGCCCAGCCACCCAACCTCAGCTTTGGGATTCTACCCAAGTGTGTAATGACTGCAACAGTGAAACACGATGAACATAGTACAGTTGTGTACCTACCATAAATGTAGATGTTCGAGTGTATTCACTGTTGCAATCCAGGTTACCCACCCACCATCCCCCTCTTTGCTGGGACTATTCTGTACTTCTCAACTCTATACAACCTATGTGGTGTATTTGCTTGAAGATGAAGTAAATGTTTATAGTAATATATGCTTGGTTGTTTGGCATATTTTTATCTTTTCAGCCTTCCTATCTGGGGGCACCTGACATCTGGGGCAAGAAAAACTGAAGAAAATGGCGTCGGTTGCAACTTTTATACCCCTGGCGCACTGATGTCAGGGAAGAGGCGACAGCAACCGACGCCGGACCAAGACTTTGGAACTCGGGCCAACTACGGGTCGCCTGCCAGCAGGATAACCCTAATGACTGCAACAGTGAATACACTCTAACATATACATTTATGGTAGGTACTCAACTGTACTTTACCCACCAGCCATCCCCCTTTTTCTCTATGGATCTTATCTTTCCTTCTCTGATTCATACAACCTATGTGGTGTATTTGCTTACAGATGAAGGTAAACATTTATATTGGTGCATTTTATGATATATATATATGTGTGTGTGTGTGTGTGTGTGTGTGTGTGTGTGTGTGTGTGTATATATATATATATATATATATATATATATATATATGTATATATGTCAGGTGCCCTCTGAAAGGGTAGCCAAACTTTATATATATTTATTGGCTACTCTTTCAGGGGGCACCTGACATCTGGGGCAAGAAAAACTTAAGAAAATGGCGTCTGCTGCTTCCTTTATACCCCTGACGACCTGATGTCAGGGAAGGGGCGACAGCAGCCGATGCAGGACCCAAGACTTTGGAATTCAGGCCGGCTGAGGGCAACCTGCCAGCAGGATTACTTAAATGTAATGACTGCAACAGTGAATACACTCTAACATCTACATTTATGGTAAGTGTACACAACTGTACTTTTCCTTTCTCCATCCCCTTCTTCTGTCTTTTCATGCACTCTTCTATCTGGACTTTCCTGTAGATTGGGATGGCACACGTGTCCCTAGGTTATACCTTTTCCTTCCTCATCTAGGCTTCCATCCCTACTTTGGCTGTCTTACTGGAGTAATGGGATTGAGGTCTTTGGGGATGGATGTTTTACCTGGTTCACTGGGCTTTGGCACTGGGGGCTGCTCTCCCAGCTATTGGCTAAAGCAAGAAAGCTCTGAAGATTGCAGTAGTTCATACACTTTTACACGAGTGGAATTCACGTGTTCACATCTGGATGGGTTGAGTTTTAGCCAGAGCACTTTGTGGGGGGGGGGGGGGGTGAGGCTCTAGAAGACTGTCTAGCTGAAGGCTACTTGTAGGTATGATATCCCACGAAATGAGAACTGCAGTAGGGAAACTGCTCCTATCTACATGTATGATAAATTACTAACCTAATTCTCTTTCTCCAAAAAATGATGGGCCATGAAGACCCCCCCTCCTTTGCCTTACCAAGGCTAAACAGATTCTTAAATGGTCCAGAAGTCAAGATGCCAGCACTGCAAGGTGCTCTTGCACCTCCTGGGTTCATGGGGCTTGTTGGTGACCACTCGATCTCATGGATGCCTACCACCATAGTTTGTATTTTCAAAAGACATGGGTAGTACCCAAAGTTTTTAGTGCGTTTGTGGGCAGAAATGACAGTTGTCTTCTTCCCCTTTACAAAATGTGTGGCCATCCATATTTATCCCTAATCCTGGATAACTGCTTGATTCAGGCACAATCCCTGGAGGGGATGCAGAGATTCTTAGAGTACACCTTAAACTGCTTCAGCAGACCTTTTCTTCCCATATGAACAGAAGTTGGGACTCTTCCCATTTAGAAGACTGATCTTATGCCCACTTACCTTCCTGCCACAGGACAGTATAGATTCCTTTTGACTTTTTTTTTTTGATATAGCTAGGGAAATCACTGGTGACAGCCATTGAGTTTTTGAGCATCCTGAGCCATGTGGCATGCACCATGCTCCAGTTATTTGCCAGGTTGTATGTGAGGAAACTTCAGTGGTACCTGCATGGAGCAGGAAATTTCACTCTAAAACCCTTTCCCTGTATGAAGAAAGAACTTGAATGGTGGATACACCAAATTGCAAAAAATGAAGGCATGCCCTTAAGACTACCCTACTAAACTAGGTCTTAACAGATGCCATGGATATTGTGTGGAAGGTGTGTACCAAAGACCTCATACTGCAGGATACATGGAATCCCATGCAAGTGAAATTGCATATAAACATGAGAGATGACAGTGTTTCATACTTATAAAACCTTTACGACTATCTGGAGACCTGGGACTCCGCATGTCATAACAGGCAACACCACAGGCATGTGTTGTACTGGGTGGAGGCCCACACTTGCCAGCTGTGCTGGCTATTCATACTGGCTTGAGAATAGACACTTGGGTGCAGACTTCACCTAAAGGCCTCCTGTCCAACTAATGAGAGCTCCATGGCAAACTACTTAAGCAGAAACTCAACAAGTCAGCACACATGGATGCTGGATAGATTAACATTTTGATGTTCTTCGTGTTTCACTGTTGCAGTCATCACATTTGGGTTATCTGCCTGCAGGCAGCCCTCAGCTGGCCTGAATACCAGAGTCTTCAGATTTCTGCGTCTGATGCTGTCTCTTCTTCCATGATGTCAGGTCATCAAGGGTATAAAACATGCAGCCAGTGCCATTACATCAGTCTTTCTTGCCATCCGGTGCCTGAAGCAGAAGCAGTTCGCAAGTGCCGGTCGGCCAACTCCTGAAATTTTCGTTTTCGAGTTTCAGACCCAAAGTTTTCAAAAAAGATAAGTATCCCATTGGGGATCCTTCTTCTTGCACCAGCAGATGTCAGTAAAAGTTAACAGTTGCCTTACCTGTGGAAAGCAAATACCTCCATAGAGATTTTAATTCGTACTGCATCCCCTGTTTCGGCCCAGACCACAACGTCCCTCGCTGTCAGTTTTGTGCCTAGTTCAACCCCCAAACTATTCGTCGGGCTATTTTTGCAGTTGATTACTTTTGTACTCTATCTCAGTACTCCGAAATGGCTTCTTTAAGCCATCCGACTACCGATCTTCTGAAAAAAATGTAAGAATAAAGACAGAGACAGACCGCAAAGATCCAAAACTGCAGACAACGCTTCCGTTAAGCTAGTCGGCTGTCCGCCAGTACTCATTGAGGCACTTTCCCAGCCCCTGATGCCCGCTACATCAGATTCGCAGACCTCTACTGAGACTCATTCGGAGTCTGGTATGCCGCGAGATGCTTCTTCGACTATGGAACCTGCAAATGTGTCTACCTTGGATGGGTCCAGAGCCGCTGTGCAGGCACTGGCTTCTGAGGGTGTATTCAGGCCTACAGACATTCATATTAAACTGATGCCTTCATTTCCATCCAGAAGTTCCAAATCTCTCAGGCCTAAAACTTGCACTATGCCTAGAAAACCGACAACAAAACCGCATGCTCAGGCCCATAGGCCTCAAAAACAAATGCTTAGAATGGCTGAAGACCTTATTACCTTAATTAGGGGAAGCCAGCCTTCCCCCTCAAAGAGACTTACAACTGAATTTCTTTCTGATTCTTCTGATCAGGAATCTGATATTTCTGCTTCTTCTGATTACCAGGATTTGCCCTCATCTACTTCTGAGGATTCTGATGCAGAGGATTCTATTCCCTCTGCCTCCCCTCCAGAAGATTTATTTCGGTGAAACCTTGCATACTCTTAGGGAGCATTTCCACTGGGAAAGCCAGGATTACTCCGAGTCCAAAAAGAGACCTAGGGAGTTTCTACTCCTGCCTCAACACATGCCTTTAGCTATCCCTCCTGTTGTGGACATTGTAGATGATGCTTTCTTGGAATCTAGCCTTACCCCAGATACTTTACCTCCCGCTCCCAGAAAACCTGACAGGTACTACAGAGTACCAGACTCTCAAGTTCCTCTTCAAGAATCCTTCTCCGGATTCAGAGAGCATTTCCCAAGGACCTAAAGGCATTAAGGCCACTGCTGCCAAAAATCCTACCCCTTCTGATAGAGATTCTAGAGCCTTAGACAGATGGGGTAAGAAGGTATACACTTTGGCCATTAGGGCTTTAAATTTCCAGTTTCATATATTAAAGTATCAGCAGACTGTTATGGGACTGCTTAAACAGAAAATAATGTTGATTCCTTGCTGTGCTGAACACAAAGAATTACAACATTTAATGTATTCGGCAGAACAAGTTGGTAAACATATTTTGCAATATGGTTTTGACGCTTTAGAAGCATCTTGCAGGGTTGCTGTCACTGGGTCTGTACTTAGAAGGCACGCTTGGCTTAAGGAACAAAACTTGCTAGATCATGTTAAAGCTAAATTACTGGATGCGCCCTTAAACCAAGACCGCCCTTTGGCAACAAAGCAGAAGTCCTCAAAAGGATGGAGGAAAAAGCTAAATCTGTGCAAACTGTTAAAGATTTCCTACAATTACAGCCTCCCTGATTCAGTAGGCATTGGCCTTCAAAGAACTGGTCCTTTCCAGTCCCTTCCAGGCCTCAGTCCAAACCCAGGAACAGCAAACCACCTAGGCTGCAGTCTCAGGCTACGCACAGACCTAAGCAGTGGGGGGGGGGGGGGCTCCCACTTCCAAAGCAGGGAGTAGTAAGCCACCCCCCCTACTGTAAAATGGCACAATGACTTAACTTTAACCCTTCCAAGCCCTGCTCAACTACCTGCTCCCTTAGGAGGAAAGCTCGCCCTGCATGCAAAAAACTGGGAACTCATTACCCAGGACAAATGGGTTTTGAATGTAGTTTCCCAAGGATACAGATCCCACTTCCACACACTACCAACCCCAAATGGTTGGTCAGACCTATAACCAAATCAGTGGACGGAGGCCCAACAGCAGGTTCTCTCTCTTCTCAGTATCAGGGCTGTTCAACCTGTCTCAGCAGAACAAAGGGGACAAGGTTTTTATTCAAGACTTTTTCTGGTACCCAGAAAAGACAACTCCTGGCATCCTATCCTGGACCTCTCTATTTTCAACACCTTTCTGGTAGTTCCAAAATTCAAAATGCTAACTCTTCAACAGCTTCTTCCTATGCTAGCCAAGGATGCCTGGCTGGCAACCTTAGACTTAAAGGAAGCTTACCTGCACATCCCATTATGGGAATCTTGCCGGAAATACCTATGCTTCAGGGCAGGTTCCATGCACTATTAGTTCTCTGCTCTTCCCTTCGGCTCATCTACTGCGCCCAGGGTATTCACACAAAGTGTCTAGCTCCAGCCATTGCATTTTGCAGGCAGAAAAATATTCGGATTTATCCATACTTGGACGATTGTCTTATTCAGGTAGAAAGCCAGGACTTGCTATTACAACTGGCATTCGTAAAGAAACTTCTAACCTCACTGGGTTAAACCATAAACGAAAAGAAATCTCACCTAGTACCCTGCCAACCTATTGTATTCCTGGAAGCAAGCTTGAACACAACTTCCCAGATAGTATTCCTCACTCCAGAAAAACAAGTTTATTTGACAACCTACTTCAAACTACTGGCCACAAAACCCCAGCTGTCTGCACTGAAAATACTGCAAGCCCTGGGGTTCATGGCCTCTTGCATTCTACTAATTCAGTATGCAAGAATGCATATGAGGAAACTCAAATGGTATCAACATTCTCAGGACCTGGAATCAGTGATTTCTATCATTCCTTATATGAAGACAGAGTTCCTTTGGTGGGCAGAGGCCTGCTACCACAACAAGGGGCTCCCTTTCACTCTACCCCTTGCCGCCCAAACCCTAACAAAAGACACATCAGACTATGCATGGAGGGCTCACATGGCAGGGTAGGGCAGTGCATTCAGGGAAAATGGAACCAGAGACAGCTGCACCTGCATATCAATCAAAAAGAAATGTTAGCTTGTACAGAATGCTCTGACAGCCTTCAAAGAGCATATTCTTCCAGGACAGCTATTGGTAAAGACAGACATCACCACAGTTATTTGGTACATAAGCAGGGGGGAACCCACTTGTATCCTCTCTTCAGACTAGCCATGGCTCTGTGGAACACAGCCTTGAGCTACCAAGTACACCTACAAGCTCAATTCCTGCCAGGCAAACTAAATTCACTGGCAGACTTGAGCAGAAATATCATGGACCCACAAGAAACTAGAACCAAAAATATTTAACCTCTTGAGGAACAAATGGGGGACTCCAGAGGTAGATCTGTTGGCCTCCCCTCAGAACTACCAATTGGAAAAATTCTGCACAAGAACTCCTCGCAGTCAAGCTTGTAAAGTAGATGCCCTGTCCTTTTACCTGGGAAAGCCTCTCTGTTTATGCCTCCCCCCCCCCCTTGCCTCTCCTCTCGAGGGTTCTACTAAAGATCAAACAGGACAAGCCAAGGACAATACTGATTGCACCAGACTGGCCATGCCAGCACTGGTACCCCCTCTTGTGCAGTATGACACTGCTGCAACCATGGCACCTGCCTCAGACCCCTTCCCTGCTGTCCCAGCATGTGGTCCAGATTCTGATCCCTCAGCTTCAAACCCTGAGCCTTGCAGCCTGGCTAATTCCTTGAGCTCTCCTCTAGCATCCCTCAGTAAACAGGTGCTGGATGTCATTCTGGAGGCAGGGAGGCCTAGTACTAGAAAATCCTATGCTGAAAAGTGGAAAAGATACTGTTCCTGGAGCCAGGCTCAGGGGATGGGCACAGCGGTGCCCAGCTTACCTCATATTCTTCAGTACTTAACAGAAATGCTCCACAAGGACCTATCCTTCTCGTCAATTAAAATTCATGCCTCTGCCATTTCAGCACATTATAATACTGAGCCACTCCTCTTCTCTCACCCCCTGCTAAAACAATTCCTTAGAGGGGCCCAAAATTTAAGACCCCCCCCCCCCAGGAGAGCACCCACTCCAGCCTGGGACCTTAACTTTGTATTGGAAAAGCTCACCCCCCCCCCCCCTTTGAGCCAGCTGCAACAGCAGAGTTGAAATTCCTTTCTTGGAAAACAGCCTTCCTTCTAGCCAGCACTTCAGCAAGAAGAGTGTCTGAGTTACAGGCCCTCATGGCAGTGGGAACCCTTCATTATCTTCCATGCGGACAGGGTTTCCCTCAGGACCAATCCTTCCTTTATGCCCAAGGTGGTGTTTAGTGTGGCCCTAAATCAGTCCATTCATTTGCCTACCTTTTTCCCAAATCCACAAAACAAAGGAGAATGAATGCTGCACTATTTGGATGTGCACAGACAACTTAGATTTTATTTGGATAGGACTAAGCCTCTCAGAAAATCTGAACAGCTGCTAGTTTGCTTTGCTGCAGGGGCAGAGGGGAAGGCCATTTCAAAGCAAACCATTTCCAAATGGTTAGCCCATTGCATTCATTAGTGCTACAAGCACCGTGGAAAACCTACCCCACAGGGGATAAGATCACATTCCACCAGGGCTGCTTCTACCTCTGTGGCCTTTCTCAGGGGAGTCCCTACCAGGGACATCCTAGAAGCTGCTACCTAGAACTCTATACATACCTTCACCAAGCATTACCACATGCCTATTTTTTTATAATCCGGAGCTAGTTTTGGCACTGCAGTCTTGCAGGGCTTCATAGCTGGCCCTAATGTTCTTTAACTTCCTCCTCCCTTCCTTAGCTTTGGGAATCTACCCAAATGTGATGACTGCAACAGTGAAACACGAAGAACATAGTACAGTTGTGTACATTACCATAAATGTAGATGTTAGAGTGTATTCACTGTTGCAGTCCTGGTTACCTTCCCTCCAGCCCCCTGACTTCTCTTGGCTCTACCTTTCCTTCTTGTTTGGTATATTTATTTTTTCTGGTGTATTTGCTTTTTGATGGGGGTGTACCATAACATATAATTGCTTCCCATTGTGGGGGCACCTGACATATGAGCAAGAAAAACTGATGTAATGGCGTTGGCTGCGTGTTTTATACCCATGACGACCTGACGTCATGGAAGTAGAGACCGCATCCGACACAGAAATCCGAAGACTCTGGTATTCAGGCCGGCTGAGGGCTACCTGCAGGCAGATAACCCAAATGTAATGACTGCAACAGTGAATACACTCTAACATCTACATTTATGGTAAGTGTACACAACTGTACTTTTTGTGTGCCATAAAGTGATGGCGTATATACTAGAGATAGACCTCTGTTTTTTTTCATAAGCCAAACAAAACCTTTAGGAAAATACTCTGTCACTCAGTTGCAAGAAATTTGAACACACTCCCTTTAGCCCTTAGACTACTTAAAGACAAAAATGTCTTCAAGGAGGCTTAAATCTTTTTTCCTATCAAATTGGATATATTCATGCTCTAAACTAATACCCAAGAAACATTCAGGGATAACCTAACTTAACTGTATCACTTCTAGCTCTCTCTTACTACCACCTACACATTTTTTTTTTCCATCATATTCCATACTAGTTGGCTCATGTTACAATCAGTTCCCATAATCCCTTATTACTGTTCTTTAATTTATTAACTTCCAAAGTTCACACAACTTTATCTGTATATTTACTTACTTCATGCCTAGTACCTTGGTTCAGCAATGTATTGACCTTAGTCTTACCATATTTCTGCTTAGATGTCCTTCAAGGATGCATCTGCAGTCATCACATATGGGTTGTCCTGCCTTAGGCAGTCCTTCGGTCGGCCGGATTCCAAAGTCTGGATCTGGCCTCGGCTGATGTCGCACTTTCCCCGACGTCAGAGCGTCTGGGGTATAAAAGCATCAGCCGACGCCATCTTCCTCAGTCTTTCTTGCCGTGTGGTGCCCAGAAGCAGTTCGCAAGTGCCGGTCGGTCAGCTCCTGTGATTCAGATACCGAAGACTTCGAAAAAAGCTAAGTACCCCATTGGGGACTCTTTCTTGCCTCGGCCGATGTCAGATAAAGTTAATAATTGTTTAACTTGTGGGAAACAAATACCTCATAAGGATTTCCACTCTTACTGCCTCCCCTGCCTAGGCCCAGACCACGACGTTTCGGCCTGTTCAGCCTGTGCTTCCTTCAACCGACGAACTCTTAGAGACGTCGGTCGGAGTTTGCAGAGGAGTTTTTTGGGGCTAGTTTTGCTTATAAAATGCCATCGGAGACTCCGACTTCGCATTTAGTCAAAAAACGGAAGGACAAGGACCGACACATGCGGGCCGCGGTTTCGGCTGAAACCTCGGTCAGGCCTACCGCGAGTGTCTCGGTCTCGGTCTCGGCTGAAACAGAGTCCTTGGCTCTTCCTACTACCGAACCCACGCAACCGACTACCCTGGCCCTGGAGGCCCCGGCCGAGTCGGTCATTGAATTACCTTCT
The DNA here is from genome assembly GCF_019279795.1 of Protopterus annectens. Classification (NCBI taxonomy): domain Eukaryota; kingdom Metazoa; phylum Chordata; order Ceratodontiformes; family Protopteridae; genus Protopterus; species Protopterus annectens. Next base: position 407,384,277 of record NC_056751.1, read on the forward strand.
GAAACCGGTGTCCAGGAATCTTCCGACACCATTACTGTAGATAAGTCTACTCCTGCACGTGGTGCAGCCAGACCCCTGCATCCCTGTCCATTAAGGCTTTCTCTAGGGCTAAGGCTGCTAAACTTTCTAAGGATTTGCCTCACAAAGTTTCCTCTCAGAGACCCTCTTCTAGCTCTCAGATTCTTACCTTAGCAGAGGATCTGATTTCATTAATTAGAGGCTCACAACCTCATCCGGGCAGGGGCTCTCAACCACCTCCGGACAAAAGGCCCAGGGTTGAGCCGTCTCATCCACAGTCTTCAGATGAGTCCACAGATGGCTCTTATCTGTCAGACCACCAGGAGGAGGCTTATTCGGCCTACGAGGATTCTGATGCTAAAGAATCTATTCCCTCGGCCTCCCCTCCTGAAGAGTTTTCTTTTGGAGAAACATTACACACTATGAGAGAACATTTTCAATGGCAGGGTCAGGAATTCTCTGATTCCAGAAAGAGATTAAGGACTTTTTTACATTTACCTCAGCACAGGCCCTTAGCTATACCTCCTGTTTTGAATGTAATTGATGATGTATATTCAGATGCTTGTACTGCCCCTGACTCTCTCCCTCCGGCTCCTGCAAAACCTGATAGGTACTACAGGGTCCCGGATTCACATTTTCACCTGTACAAGGCCCACTCTGCTGATCCAGAAACTATTTCCTAGGGCCCTAAAGGGGTTGCAGCTGTCACTGCTAAAAATCCTCTACCCTCTGAAAGGGAGTCCAGAGCATTAGAGAGATGGGGTAAGAAAGTGTATACTTCTGCAACTCTTTCCATGAGGGCATTAAACTGTCAATTCCATATGATACAGTATCAAGAGTATTTGTTAGATGAATTGCATAAGAAATTGTCCTCTTCTGAACCCCTTGATCGTAAATCACTTCAGGATCTGGTGCATAGCTCCCAGCAGGTTAGTAACCATTTCTTGCAGTGTGGCTGTGATGCATTGGAAGCTTCATGTAGATCTGCTATGACAGGTGCAGTTATACGTAGGCATGCCTGGCTGAAGGAACAATCTCTGCCAGACCATGTTAAGGCTAAGCTTTTGGATGCTCCTATGGATAAACCAAAAGGAATTGCTGGCAGTGATACACGCAATCGAGGCCTTCAAACCTTTCCTTCAGCAAGGCCACCTGCTCATAAGGACAGACAACACCACTGTTATGTGGTACATAAACAAGCAAGGAGGCACACATTCCTACCCTCTTTGCAGACTGACAATGAACCTATGGGAACTGGCATTGAAACTCAACATACAGCTACAGTCCCAATTCGTGCCAGGGAAAGACAATACACTGGCAGACAGCTTAAGCAGAACTACCATGGACGCACACGAATGGATGCTTCACCCAGACATCTTCTTACAAATCACACAATCATGGGGAAGGCCGGAAATAAGATCTGTTTGCATCCCCCCTAAATCATCAACTGAAGAAATTCTGCTCAAGGACATACCACCCAAAAGCATGGAAGGTGGACGCTCTCTCTTTCAGCTGGAAAGCTCTAACTGTGTATGCTTTCCCACCTCTTCCACTAATGACCAAGGTACTATTGAAGGTCAGGACAGAGCAGCCCAGAGTAATCCTGATAGCTCCAAACTGGCCAAGGCAGCACTGGTACCCACTGCTAAAGAGCTTGTCACAAATGAAACCATGGCCTCTACCCCTATGGCCACTACTACTGATGCAGCACAATTTCAGGACTCTACACTCCAACCTGAAAACCTTGCAGCTAACTGCCTGGAGAATACCATGACTCCTCCTCAGGGAAACCTATCCCAGACAGTGAGGGATATTATTATGGAAGCTCGCCGACCTTCCACAAGGAAGGCATATACAGCAAAATGGAAAAGATTTCACACCTGGAACACAGCAAAGGGCCTAGATGTGACTGTGATAAATATGGCATACATACTGGAATGTTTGGCAGAATTGTACCACAGTGGCCTGTCTTACTCTTCCATCAAGATACATGCCTCGGCAATCTCAGCAGAATACAATCTAAATCCTCCTGTCTTCTCTCACCCTCTTCTAAGACAGTTTCTAAGGGGAATCAAAAACATTAATCCTCCAAGGAAACCACCTCTACCTACTTGGGACCTGAATTTCGTGTTGGAAAAACTAACACTGCCTCCCTTTGAGCCAGCAGCATCGGCAGATGTACAGTTTTTGTCTTGGAAAACAGCCTTCCTTCTGGCCATAACCTCAGCAAGAAGAGTATCTGAGCTACAGGCCTTAATGGCGGTGCAACCATTCCTTATCTTTCATCAGGACAGAGTTTCTTTGAGGACCAATCCTACTTTCATGCCAAAGGTGGTATCCAGGGTATCTTTGAACCAAGCTATACATTTGCCTACGTTCTTCCCACAGCCTCAAAATAAAGGGGAGAGACTTCTGCACACCCTGGACATACACAGACAACTACGCTACTACTTGGACAGAACTAAAGGTTACAGAAAGACTGACCAGTTGTTTGTAGCATATGCTGTTGCGGTGCAAGGAAAAGCAATTTCCAAACAGACAATTTCAAAATGGATAGGAAATTGCATTCGTTTTTGTTACTCCTTTCATGGAAAGACTGCGCCAGCTAACATTAGACCTCATTCCACGAGAGCCACAGCCACCACCACAGCCTTCCTTAGAGGGGTGGCTACAAAAGACATTTTAGAAGCTGCTACATGGAGCTCCGTGCATACATTTGCCAAGCCTTACAATTTGCCTTTATACTCCAGATCCAGAGCAGGTTTTGCTATGGCAGTCCTGCAGGGTATCTTAACTACACCATCCTTCACCTAGTACCTCCACCCCCCCAGTTTGGCTATGGTATTCTACCCATATGTGATGACTGCAGATGCATCCTTGAAGGACATAGTACAGTTTTGTACCTACCATAAATGTAGATGTCCGATAGGTATGCATCTACAGTCAGGTTTACCCTCCCTCCTCCCCCTCTGTGGTATTCCTAGGGTGCTTACCCCTCTTTTAGCTAGCTGGGGGAATCTATTATGGTGTATTTGTTTGTATATACATGTATATATATATAATTCTGCAAATGTTTGGATTCTTACTGCATTTATCCAAATTTAGCCTTCCTAGAGGGCACCTGGCATCTGGGGCAAGAAAAACTGGGGAAGATGGCGTCGGCTGATGCTTTTATGACTTGTCTGTAGAAGTGTATGTATTTCTGTACACGAAAACGTTAACAAGTAAAGGTTTTTGGATTTATCGTGTGGCTGTGTTCTGTTGGACTCACTTATTGTTTTCGCAGTGTTTTAAACTTTTTGAAGTTTTGTGTGTGTTTTGATGCTTTTATACCCCAGACGCTCTGACGTCGGGGAAAGTGCGACATCAGCCGAGGCCAGACCCAGACTTTGGAATCCGGCCGACCGAAGGGCTGCCTGAGGCAGGACAACCCATATGTGATGACTGCAGATGCATACCTATCGGACATCTACATTTATGGTAGGTACAAAACTGTACTTTTTTTACCATACTACGTGATCTACTCTATATATTCCTTTATTGCATGTTATGTAATTACTTCAGAAGTATGTATACTTAAAATGTGATTTGTGTTTATCTTTGTTCTTGCTATTTGTTTACTTAAACTTTTTTGTGGAGCTTTTCTCCTCGGGTCTCTGATGAAAAAGGGCTCCTAAGAACCCAGACAGACTAACCCGGTTAACAAAAATTAAAAATAAATAAATATTTTTTTTATAAGTAACTGGACTTTGGCTTCTTCAGACAGGCTGTCAGTGGATTCTTTCTTCGTAGATTAGATGACTGTGTTTCCATATGCTTTTTCTTCCATACCATTGCTTTCCAAGTTAATTTAACAAATTGGAGGGCTTGCTAGAAATCATCCTGATTGCACCAGTGTGGCCAATGTAGCACTGTTTCTGCTGCATGATTTCATTTGGCAAGGAAAAAAATTCTGCTGCTTCCTTAGCATGCAACTCTTTTGACTGCAGTACAGTGCATGATATCCCCAATGCATTCCCAGATTGCCCAGGCTTAGACTAGCAGCTTGTAAGTAGGACTCTTGTTACCCATTTTCCACCTGAGGAAGTGGTAGAAATCATGAGTTTTAGAAGGCTAAGTACAAACAAGTCATATTTGCTAATTGGGAAATGTTCACTTTTTGGTGCCAATGGTGGAATTGGCACCACAGCAAGTGAATGCTCCTTTCATTCTCCAGTATTTATTTATTTTATTTTTGTGTATGTATATTTCCTTATTTTGTTCCTCTGGTTTAGTCTGAAGGGACACCCATCTAGTGACTGCCCAGGAAGCCAGTTTAACTGGTTACTGCACTTCTAACAATCATAGGTTCATAGGTAGGTACTAGGCTATTGGCCCTAGGGCCCATACAAGCCTAGCCAAAAAATGTACCCTGGCTTTTGCCACCCAAGAAAATTATTTTCCTGTGCCCCTGTCAAGCAGAGCCACAGAAGTGATCCCTGGGGTGAATTTCCCATTTCCCATCCATTCATCAAGATTTTTCTTGAGTGCTAATGAGGAGCTCTGTTTGACATAGATAGGTAGTCTGATGTCCTTCAAGGATGCATCTGCAGTCATAACAAATGGGTTGTCCTGTCGTCAGGCAGCCCTTTGGTCGGCCGGATTCCAAAGTCTGGGTCCGGCTTCGGCTGATGTCGCACTTCACCCGACGTCATCTCTGCTGGTCTTCGGGTATAAAGGCATCAGCCGACGCCATTTTCCCCAGTCTTTCTTGCCGTGGCGCAAGCAGAAGCTGTTCGCAAGTGCCGGTCGGTCAGATCCAGAGATTACTACTACCGAATACTACTTCAAGACTTCTAAAAGCTAAGTACCCGTTGGGGACTCTTTCTTGCCTCAGCCGATGTCAGAAAAAGTCAATAACTGTTTAACTTGTGGGAAACAAATACCTCATAAAGATTTCCACTCTTACTGCCTGCCTTGCTTAGGCCCAGACCACGACGTAGCAGCCTGTTCAGCCTGTGCTTCCTTCAACTGACGAACGCTTAGGCGTCGGTCGGAGTTTGCTGAACAGTTTTTCGGCTCAGATTTTGCGTACATTATGCCATCGGATCCTCCGACTACCCAAATTGTTAAACGCAAAGAAAAAGACCGACACTCGCGGTCCGCGGTTTCGGCCGAAACCACGGTTAAGCAAGCCGCGAGTGTCTCTGTTTCGGCCGAAACCGAGAAAACCGGTCAATCTTCAGCCGAATCCATGACTACTACTGAGGCTCCTGCTACCTTAGTTGAATCGGCCTCTGAAGTTTTGCCTACTACTGTGGTTCCTAGTGATTTATCAGACACCATCCCTTTGGATGTCTCTACCCCAGCACGTGGTGCTGCTAGGCCTCCTGCAGCCATGTCTATTAAGGCCTTTGCCAGGGCTAAAGCAGCCAAAACTGTTAAATCAGTGCCTGTTAAGACCCTCACACAGGCCCACTTCTAGTTCACAAATGCTTACTCTGGCAGAGGATTTAATATCCTTAATTAGGGGATCCCAATCTCACCCAGACAGGGCCTCTCAGCCCCCAGAACAGAGACCTACCGCAGAGCCCCCCGAGCCAGTGTCCTCTGATGATTCTTCGGATGACTCAGACATTACAGATCAGCCAGAGGCTCCTTTTTCTACTTATGAAGATTCCGATGCTGAAGAATCCATTCCATCTGCCTCTCCACCAGAGGAATTTTCCTTTGGGGAAACCTTACATGCCATGAGAGAACAATTCCAATGGCAGGGACAAGATTTCTCAGATTCAAGAAAAAGGCTTAGGACTTTTCTGCACTTACCACAACATAGGCCCTTGGCTATACCTCCAGTACTGCCTGTTGTGGGTGATGCATTTAATGATGTTTGCACTGCTCCTGATACTTTACCTCCAGCCCCTGCCAAACCAGATAGATTTTACAGGGTGCCAGGCACTCATCACCACCTATACAAGGCCCCACTTTGCAGATCCTGAGACTATATCCCAGGGGCCTAATGCAGTATCCTCGACCTCAGCAAAAAACCCTATCCCTTCTGAAAGGGAATCCAGTTCCTTAGAGAGATGGGGGAAAAAAGTTTACACCTCTTCTACTCTCTCAGCTAGAGCTTTAAACTGTCAGTTTCATATGATCCAATACCAAGAGTTTATGCTTGATCAGTTAACTAAGAAGCTGTCCTCTGATGACTCCTTAGATAAGAAATATGTTTTAGAAATGGTGAATAACATTCAGCAGGTTAGTAACCATTCTTTAAAATGTGGCTATGATGCACTGGAGGCTTCATTTAGATCAGCCATGACTGGCACAGTGATAAGAAGGCATGCATGGTTGAAAGAACAGGTCTTGCCGGATCATGTTAAAGCAAAGCTGTTAGATGCTCCTATGGATAAGGCCAGTCTGTTTGGTACACCTGCTCAGCAAGTAATGAAGAAAATGGAAGAGAAGGCAAAATCTGTACAAACAGTTAAGGATTTCTTACAGGTTCAGCCCCCAAGGTTTAGCAGGAACTGGCCTGCCAAAAATTGGTCCTTTCCAGACTCCTCAAAATCTCAAAGAGGCAGGAATAGACTCTCTAGAGGCAGAAATCAATCCAGAGGAGGTGCCTACAGAGGACGACAGTGGCAAGGCAATAACCGAGGCACAGACACAACCACTGCCACTGCAACAGGACAATCACAGTGACTTGGCTCTGACACCGCCTACCAGGGAGCAAATAGCAGCACCTTTGGGCGGAAAGTTAGCCTTATTTTCGAAAAATTGGCACTATATCACAAAAGACAAGTGGATTTTGCAAACCATAGACCAAGGCTACAGGTTCCACTTCCACACCTTACCAGTAAAAAGAGGAATGCCAAACCTACCTCCAAATCAAAAAGCAGAAGCTCTAAAGCAGATAGCTCAATTAACAAAGATGAGAACTGTGGAAAGAGTACCAATAACAGAACAGGGCAAAGGATTCTACTCCAGACTCTTCCTAGTACCAAGAAAAGAGAAAAGTTGGAGACCTATTCTCGACCTGTCCGTCTTAAACACATACATCATTGTCCCAAAATTCAAAATGCTGACCCTACAGCAACTTCTTCCCATGCTGGGCAAGTGTTGGCTGGTAACTCTAGATCTCAAGGAGGCATACCTGCACGTCCCCATACGACCAAATTGCAGAAGATACCTCAGATTTCTTGCAGGATCAGAGCATTATCAATTCTCAGCATTGCCCTTTGGCTTATCTACTGCGCCCAGAGTATTCACAAAATGCCTGGCATCAGTAATCGCTCATTGCAGGCTACAGGGAATCCAAATTTATCCATACCTGGACGACTGCCTGTTACAAGCGGACAACAAAAGCAAGCTGACAACAGATTTACAAAGAGTCATTTGCTTACTACAAGCCCTGGGATACACAGTCAATTTAAAAAAGTCAAGACTGATACCATCCCAAACAAGAACATTCTTGGGTGCGGAATTGGACACAGTAAAACAAATGACATTCCTAACTGCAGAAAAACAAGAACAACTCCCTCTTTACTTCTTGGCATTAACAAAGCAGAACAAACTAACAGCAAGAAAAGTACTGCAGGCCTTGGGCTTCATGGCATCATGCATAATCCTGGTCCCACATGCCAGACTGCATATGAGAAAGCTACAGTGGTACCTAAAGAATTTATGGTCTCAACACAGGCACAGCTTAGAAACCGAAATACCACTAATCCCATGCCTGAAACAGGAGTTCCTATGGTGGGCTCAAGCATGCCAATCAAACCCAGGCTTGCCCTTCCACAACTTTCAAGCAAGCCAAACCATCACAACGGACGCCTCAGACCTAGGCTGGGGGGCGCACATGTTGGACAAATGCAAACAAGGATTGTGGACTCCAGACCAGCTGCACCTGCACATAAACCAAAAAGAAATGCTGGCAGTAAAACTAGCAATCCAGAAATTCAGACCATTCCTCAAAGAAGGCCATTTAATGATAAGGACAGACAACACCACAGTCATGTGGTACATCAACAAACAGGGAGGCACTCATTCATACCCCCTATGCAGAATGACTCTGGACCTTTGGAATATGGCTCTGAGCTACAGCATCCAGTTACAGGCAATATTTGTGCCGGGAAAAGAAAACACCCTAGGAGGCATGTTAAGCAGAACCACCTCGGATGCTCACGAATGGATGCTACACCCGGACATCTTCAAGGCCATCACAAAGAAATGGGGAATGCCACAAATAGACCTATTCGCATCCCCACTCAATCACCAGCTCAAAAAATTCTGCACAAGGACATACCACCCACTTGCATGGAAGGTGGACTCTCTATCCTTCAGTTGGAAAGGCCTGACAGCATATGCATTTCCACCTCTTCCTTTGATGCACAAGGTACTACTGAAAATCAAAGAGGAACGTCCAAGGATAATCCTGATAGCTCCGAATTGGCCAAGACAACACTGGTATCCATTGCTGAGGAGCATGTCTCACGGGAGAATGTGGTCAATACCCTGATGCCTTTGATGTTAACTCAGAACAACTACAACATCATGCACCCAAACCTAAAAACCTTGCAACTGACTGCCTGGAACATCACATAGCAGCAACTAACCCAGACTTATCCCAAAGGGTTAAAGACATTATCCTTGAAGCCCGCAGACCTTCAACAAGAAGGAACTATGCAGGAAAATGGAAAAGGTTTGTCATTTGGAGTACTGAAAGAGGAAAAGATGTGTCGAACATAGATATTGCTAACATCCTGGAGTACTTGGCAGAGCTTCTACATACAGGCCTGTCCTATTCCTCCATCAAGATACATGCATCAGCTATTTCAGCAGAATACAGCTTCGATCCACCTGTCTTTTCGCATCCTCTACTCAGGCAGTTCCTCAGAGGGATCAAGAATGTAAAACCTCCTAGGAAACCACCAGTACCAGCATGGGACTTGAACTTTATGCTAGAAAAATTGACACTCCCTCCATTTGAACCAGCAGCAACAGCAGATCTTCAACATCATGGAAAACTGCTTTCCTACTGGCCTTAATGGCAGTACAACCCTTCCTAATCTTCCATCAAGATAGGGTGTCCATGAGAACTAATCCTACATTTATGCCTAAGGTGGTATCCAGAGTGTCTTTAAACCAGGCAATCCACCTACCTACCTTCTTTCCCAATCCACAGAACAGGGGGGAAAGACTGCTGCATACCTTGGATGTACATAGACAGTTACGCTACTACCTGGACAGAACCAAAGGTGACAGAAAAACTGACCAGCTTTTAGTAGCCTATGCAACAGGAAGGGAAGGAAAAGCAATTTCCAAACAGACAATCTCCAAATGGATAGGAAATTGCATAAGATTCTGTTACTCCTACCATGGAAAACCAATTCCACAGAACATAAGACCTCATTCTACAAGGGCTACACCCACTACCACAGCTTTCTTACGAGGAGTGGCAACCAAGGACATTATTGAGGCGACTACTTGGACCTCCGTGCATACATTTGCCAAGCATTATAATTTACCTCTATACTCCAGATCCCGAGCAGGGTTTGCCACTGCTGTACTGCAAGGGATCCTAACTACACCATAATTCTTCTTCCTCCTCCCCTAGTTTGGCTATGGTATTCTACCCATTTGTTATGACTGCAGATGCATCCTTGAAGGACATAGTACAGTTTTGTACCTACCATAAATGTAGATGTACGAACAGGATAGCATCTGCAGTCAGGATTACCCACCCTCCTTCCCCTCTGTGGTACTCCTAGGGTATTTACCCTCCTAATAGCTAGCTGGGGGGGGGGGAGTCTCTTATGGTGTATTTGTTTGTATACATGTACATACATGCTTATTTTTTGTGTTTGCCTTCTACTATTTTGGAAACATTGGCATTTATCCAAAATTTAGCTTTCCAAGAGGGCAACTGGCATCTGGGGCAAGAAACACTGAGGAAAATGGCGTCGGCTGATGCCTTTATACCCGAAGACCAGCAGAGATGACGTCGGGTGAAGTGCGACATCAGCCGAAGCCGGACCCAGACTTTGGAATCCGGCCGACCGAAGGGCTGCCTGACGACAGGACAACCCATTTGTTATGACTGCAGATGCTATCCTGTTCGGACATCTACATTTATGGTAGGTACAAAACTGTACTTTCCAGAGTATGGGAAGTCTCTGGGACAGGAATCTATCCCTCCAGCATGTTCTGTTTATTGTGGTGACAAGGTTAAGGTCCCTAGAGCGTGTAGCTCGGAGGGATTGGGATTTCTTTAAGTGGAGCATGTCCAACAGCTCTGGGTGTGACATAGCTTTGTATGTTAGGCAGAGATCGCCCCTGAGTAGGCGATATGCGATGGAGTAAAGCTGTAGCTTTTTGAGACGGTCTGCATAGGGCATCTGTTTGAGGCCAGTAATCGTCTTTGTGAGGTATTTCTGTGGTCTTCCAGTTGTTGTAGATATCTTGTGAGGTACATACCAAAAGGGGCATTGTACTCTATAATGGGTCTAATGAGTGATGAGTAGAGGGGAACAATGACCTCTTTTTTTTTTTCTGGATGAGAATCCTTTTGTGATGAGATGAGCCACGTAGAAGGATTTCCTGACCACTATGGCGATGTGATTATCAAAGGAGAGACTACTGTCCACCTGTGTCCCAAGGTCTCATCACATTTCCAGCATTAAGTAGACTACCAGCTATGTGGTAGTTCATGGGTACAGAGTTTTTACCAAAGGGGATGACAATACACTTTTTGGCATTGAGCTTCAGGCCATGGCTTTGACACCAGGTGTCTGTCTCGGTGAGGCCCTTTTGTAGTTTGTCCACATCGTTAGGAGTTTCGATTATGGCTCCTAGTTTGCAGTCATCTGCAAACTTTGTTAGCCAAAGACCTTCTGTGTTGGCCTGCACTTCAGAGAAGTAGATAGCGAACAGGAGAGGACCCAGGACTAATCACTTAATGATTAGTGTTTTTTTAACCATGCGTCTGCCATACCTGGTTTGATGCATAGGGTGCAAGCTGAGCTAAAGAATTTCAGTTATTCGTATGCATTTTAAACAGAAAATTCAGGAATGGTCCCTTTTCATTGAGAGTTCAGAATGTGCTTGGAACACTAACAACTGAATTTCTGTAATTTCACTAGGATTGTTTAAGAAAGTTAGGAGTTTCCAAACTATCTCTTCATTGAGTTAGAATTGCCTGTGTTATTTCTGGACAAGTAGCTTTACTGTACTATGGTACTTCATTTTCTACTGTACTTTAATTTGAAGACTTTCTTATTCACAGAGAACAGATTAACAGAGTGAAAGACTCTGATGATGTTCCAATGGTGTTAGTTGGCAACAAATGCGACTTACCGTCTAGAACGGTAGACACAAAACAAGCACAGGAACTAGCAAAGGGCTATGGTATTCCTTTTATTGAAACCTCCGCCAAAACAAGGCAGGTAAGTGGCAAGCTAATATTTCATTTAGCTGTGGTGCTTGACACTGCTTTTCATAATCAAATTTAGTCACTCTAATGGCATCTGAAGGCAACATAAGTCTGTGCACAATTTTAATGATTAAAAGAACTCCATGAGCAGATCAAACGTTTTGTTTCTGAAGATGTTTTCATGAAATATCTGTCTTCCATTAAGTCCTACAGTCAAGTTTTTTTTTATTGTGTTTTTAAATGTTATTGATTCCTAGTAATGATTAGGTGAAACCTGAAAAATATACCCACCTCATTACTTACAAACTACAGTGTGTATTTTTAAGAAGGGGGAAAATTGTCAATGAATAATTAGTCCACAGCCTCTTCACAGCCTGAATTTTGTCACATCTAACACGAGTAGAATTAAAAAAAGGCTTCTATAAAGAATGAACATATAAACACATTTCTCTTGCTGTCATAAGGTAGTGTGCCTTAATTGTGAAAATCAAGGATAATATCTGAGGTTGAAATATTTTATTTTTATTTTTACCAGGTATCAGTCTAAAGTCCTACAAAGCTGTCTTTGTGAATGAAAGTATTTGAGTAAAGGTGGCAGTCCGGAGTTTTTCTTTATGCTTTTATCTCCCTGCATGTGCTTTGAGCAATCCTGATTTTTTGGTTTAGGTATTAAATGGAAAATGTTTTGAAGCAGTGTGATATAAAACTATGAAAATCTTCTGTATGCTTTTATTACCAAATTTTACTTGAAAGCTTAGAAAGCTGTATGAGGAATATCATTTAAGACTAAATCGCATATTAGATTTCTGACACCCATGCAGACGGACAATAGAGGTACAACTGCTGAATCCTACACAAATGCACTTTATAAGCACTTACACGAGTGCATGGATCATGCTATCCCTAATAGAACCAAGATGCTATCCTCCAAAAAAAAAAGGAAGCCAATCTGGTGGTCCTCTGCCATAAACAAAACTCTACAACAGAAGAAAGAAACTGTTGCAAAAAGAGTAAAATCCCATGACTGGAGGAACTCCCTGGTAAACCTCCGTAAGAAGCTGAGATCCCTCATAAAATCCTCCAAAGCTAGTTACGAAAACAAAATTGCCACAGACTCTAAAGACAACCACAAAGCATTCCATAGCTATGTCAAGAATCTCAATGGCAACACTCAGATCTGCTCTTGAGTTACAGCACAATGGCACTAAATATACAGAACCAACTGCTATTGCCAACATCCTGGCAGATAGGTTCAGTGCTAACTTTACCCCCCTCTCACCCCCTAGAGGGCCCATCTCTATGCCGGAAGAATGCAAAGTTCCTGTAATCACGGCTGCACAGGTAAAATACACACTCTCCAAAGCCAAGAACACAGCATCCATGGGACCTGACAGTATGCCAGGCTGTGTTCTACACGAACTACAGAATGAACTGGCACCCTACCTAAGTACCATGTTCAGTCATAGCCTCACCTCAGGCTTTGTGCCCACTGAATGGCACACCGCAACGGTTATCCCACTCCACAAAGGGGGAGCCACGATGGACCCCAGGAACTTCCACCCCATTAGCCTGACGAGCCTGGTCTGCAAGGCCATGGAATGTATCATCATGGAACTCATAAACCGACATTGGTAATCTCCAAACTCTGGACCCTACCCAGTTCGGATTTGTAAAAGGCAGATCATGTCTCCTAAACCTGATTGACTTCTTTGAAGCAGTCACCAAAGCCATAGATGAGGGTAAGGTGGTTCACACAGCTTATCTAGATCTCGCCAAGGATTTCGACACCATCCCCCACTCTGGAATTTTAGATGAGCTCACTAAACTAGGTATAAATCCCTATGTCACAAGATGGGTTGCCAACTGGCTCATGGACAGAACCCACACTGTGAAAGTAGCAGACTCCAAATCCGACTTCAGACCCGTGACAAGTGGAGTACCACAGGGTACAGTCCTAGGTCCTCTCCTGTTAGGTATCTACTTCTCTGAAGTACAGGATAACACAGAAGGTCTTTGGCTAACAAAGTTTGCAGATGACTGTAAACTAGGAGCCATAATCGAAACTCCTAACGATGTGGACATACTACAAAAGGGCCTCTCTGAGACAGATGCCTGATGTCAAAGCCATGACCTGAAGCCAAAAAGTGTATGGTCATCCCCTTTGGTAAAAACTCTGTACCCATGAACTACCACATAGCTGGTAGTCTACTTAACGCCAAAAATGTGATGAGACCTTGGGACATCGTCACAGTGGTCAGGAAATCCTTCTACGTGGCTCACCTCATCACAAAAGGTTTCTCATCCAGAAAAAGAGGTCATTGTTCCCCTCTACTCATCACTCATTAGACCCATTATAGAGTACAATGCCCCTTTTGGTATGTACCTCACAAGACATCTACAACAACTGGAAAGGCCACAGAAATACCTCACAAAGAGGATTACTGGCCTCAAACAGATGCCCTACGCAGACCGTCTCAAAAAACTACAGCTTTACTTGTCGCATATCGCCTACTCAGAGGCGATCTCTGCCTAACATACAAAGCTAGGTCAAGCCTAGAGCTGTTGGACATGCTCCACTTAAAGAAATCCCAATCCGTCCGAGCTACACGCTGTAGGGACCTAAACCTTGCCACCACAATAAACAGAACATGCTGGAGGGATAGATTCCTGTCCCAGAGACTTCCCATACTCTGGAACAGACTACCTGTCTATGTCAAACAGAGCTCCTCATTAGCACTCTTCAAGAAAAAATCTTGATGATTGGATGGGAAATAGGAAATTCACCCCAGGGATCACTTTAATTTTCTTAGGTGGCGAAAGCCAGGGGACATTTTTGACTAGGCTTATATAGGCCCTAGGGCCAATAGCCTAGTACCTACCTATGAGCCTATTCTAAGCAGTAAGAATTATGATCTAACAAAATCTCTCTTAAATACATGTTATGTACACACTCCTTTTACTGTGTTCCACTGCAAAAGTATTTTTTTGTAAACAGCCAGATTTTAGCTAGCCCAGGGAATTTGGAGATGCTTGTAGTGGTCAGATATTTTACAGCTTTATGAACCACATTGCAACGCTCCCCCCTCCCCAAAACATTTGTTAAGGTTACATTTTCATTGTTTTCTCATGTATATATTTTTGAAATGACTCTCTACCAATGTTTGTCATTTAATATCCTTTATTTAGAATTGTTTGTTGTCCTATTCCTATGTTGCAGTATTCTTAAACACTGGGATTCCCCACCTAGCCAACCCAAACATCCAGCCAGTAAACAAAAGACTTTTGCTACTGCATGGTACCTGCGTTGTTGCACATAGCAAGGCAAGCAGTGTAGACCATAAAGATGATGTTGACACGTACCATTCTTCAGAACTTCTCTGCTGACAGTCCGAACAACACCTTCTACTGTTGTTCTGATTGCCGAGTGTTTTCAGATAAGTGCTCCATTGAGGAAGTCTTTGTTTTTTCTTTGCTGCTGCATATTCTTGAGGTTGATGTCATCTGGGAAAGGCAAGTGTAGTTGTGGATGTCATATACCACACTGACAGCCACATTCAGTGTTTGTTTCACCTAGGGTCTGAGCACGATTACAAGTCTTGAGCAATTTGTCGGCCTTTGACATTTACGTCGAGAACCAACATCTGAAACAATTAGCTTTTGGGATGGAGGGCACCGCTGGTCCATCCAGTGAGCCACCAAAGAAGGCCAAAAGGTCAGGCCCAAG
This sequence comes from Protopterus annectens, assembly GCF_019279795.1. NCBI lineage: Eukaryota > Metazoa > Chordata > Ceratodontiformes > Protopteridae > Protopterus > Protopterus annectens. The sequence continues at coordinate 407,399,432 of NC_056751.1, forward strand.
TCTTCACCTATCCCTCTAGATTGTGACATTCCTCTCAAGGCCAGTGAAGGCCCAGAGGCCCATTCAATCTCTGGTTCCCAACCTGCAGCGGGTACCATTTCAGAAACTGTTAAGGAGGGTGCCACTAGCACATCCGCAGAGGCAATGCAAAAGTCTGTTCAGGGCAATGAGGGAATCACGGTCCACTATCTCTGACATCCTGAATGGTGTTCCTCTACCTCCTCCACCTCCCTCCATCTCTAGCAATTCCTTTGCCTGACACAGAGCCCAGTCTAGCGTCCGCTATTCCTTCTCGACCTAGGGTGTATCTTCCTTGTAAAAAGAAACAAATGTGTTTCTCCTCCCAGGATCCTTCTGATTGACGGGCCTTCTCACAGGGTATTTTGAATGTCTTCATGGCTTCCGGGCCTTCTCACAAGGTATTTTGAATGTCTTCATGGCTTTAAACCCATCCTCAGGCCTTCTACCCATCTCTGTTCCTTCTCCTACTCCCAGGAGATCTGTGGAGGAACACCAGGCCTCTGGTGAGGAAAAAGATTCATCTTCATCAGATGAATCCTTGTTCTACACTTCCCAAATTAAGTCTCCCCTGAGTTTTGCATCCCCTGAATTAGATTCCAGCAGTAGGGATTCTCCAGAGGATTTGTCCTGTGAAGAAACGTTTCCAGGATGAGAGATCACTTCAAATGGGAAAGTAGTCAAGTATAAGAGCTGAATCCAACGAACCACGGAAGATAAAACAACACAGATTTATTAGATGTAAAGCGCTTTTCGTCGCTCAATGTTTGAGCAACTTCCTCAGACATAATTAACTATTCCTAATTAGGTATTTATACTAACATCACTTAAACGATTGCTATTTCTGCCTGTTTTATTCTGCTATTACCTATTTTTACTGTTTTTAATAGCTTGAATTGTTTATTGCACTTGCTTGTTTAAGTTTTGCTTAAAAGTTAAACAACAGGCTAATACACTCAAGTGTACTAGCTTTTGATAGCATTTAGTCAAAAACACAGCATTTATTGTATTTTCTGCCTTTCTGAAAAAAACTTGAAAAAAAAACAAAAAATACTCTTGTTTTCCATACTTTTCTAATAGTTTGTTCCAGTGATCAGATTTTGCTGATCCCTGGGCTTTGTCTTGGTTCCTGTTTTCTCCATTTTCCTTGTTTGGTCAAGGGGTAGTTTCTTTACTCACTAGTGGGAGTAGGGAGTACTGAGCTGCCTGTTTGTCCTCAGAGGAGTGGTTTAAGGCAGTAACTTGTAGTTTATTGGCCATTTTGGGTCATTTCCTGTCTTTTCCAGCCCCCTGCTATAAAGCATGCTTTAGCGCGGAGCTGCCACTGTTGCACACTAGGGCAGCGCCGGTTAAGCAGGTTTAAACTATTCGGGCTACCTAAAGTCCACTCTTCAAATTTTCCCTTAAAACTACCTTCCTCGAACTATACTACCGATCAAATCAGCGTATCCTATAACTAAAAAGATCATCTCTACTTGACTCCAAGTAGACCATTCTCTATCTGTTAAACCTAGCACTTGCTCCTACAGTACTTATTACCTTGATACGGCACTCTTGTCATAGATAGTACCCCAAAAAGGCAACCCCATTTCTTGGTCACCCACGTCCCAGGATTCTTTTAAAGTTTTTGTCTATCCTTCTAGCATGTCGAGGGATCAGTTGCTAGTGTCCTCTCCTGCTCAGCTGGTGAACCTGGGAATATTGAGGCAATGCTACAATTGCCTCATGTACACAGACAACCCTCTCCTCCTCCCACAAAACACAAATACATGAGAGATGCAACTATACGGCCAAACTGGAGGCTGAGCTCTCTCAACATAGGACTGGCAAGACCAGTCAGGAGGAGAAGGTTACCACACACACTATAGACCCAGTCTCACATAGTACCATTACAACCTCAAATCATACACATAAACACACAAAGACATACTGGAGGCTCTGATCAAAAATCTACCAAAACAGCAGAGGCCACCAAAGCAGACACCCAAACAACCACCACCTCAGAACACAACACCTGCAACACATAGACCTCACAGTCAGAGTGTCAAGCAGTCACAGCCCTTAAGGCCAAACACAATGCCAGACACACTAGTCATTGGTGACTCCATAGTCAGACACACTGACGTCCGCTCACCAGACTGAGTAAGGAGAAGGTCACAGTAAGCTGCCTGTCGGGCTAGAATCCGCCACATAACGCAAGCACTCAGGTCTCTCACCAGCAGGTACAAATATGACTCAGTCATTGTCCACGCTGGTGTAAACGACCTGAGACGTACCTCCTGGCACTACATGAAAAGAGACATTGAGGAGCTCTCTGATTATGTAGCCCAGGCAGGTATGACCCTGACCTTGAGCAGTATCCTACCTTCACCAAGAATGATGCCACAATACAGAGATAAGATGATCAGCTTTAACAATTGGCTTAAACACTGGTGTCATTCAAAGGGGATCCAGTGTCTGTCTGCCTGGGATGACATGCTGGACAAGCCACGCTGCTTCGCAAGGGACGGCTTGCACCTGTCACCCCTGGGATTCCGGATATTGGCAAAGGCTCTTGCCACCCCCATAGTGCCTTTTTTAGGCAAGGCTCAAATTCTAAACCTACCACCCTAGAACACAAAAAAGGAAAAAAAAAAGAAGTTATGTTCTTACCATAACGTTCCATGTTAGTTGTCTTCTTCTCGCCTTCTTCTTGCTGGATGGGTTCGGAGCCGACCTCTGCTCCGACTCGGCCACTCTAAAAGCTCGAGAGTTGGTTCCACCGGCTCGAGGCTCCCCTTATATCCCACAATGCTAGGCGTGAGTTACCTCAGATCTCGTTTGTAAGCTAGGCCCAGCCTATAATAGTAATAGAATAATTAGTAACAAAATCCACCTCTATAAATAAGGGAGAAGAGAAGGGTGACCTACATCCTGATCCAGGAAATATGCACAGCAGAGCATATACCTAAAGTATAGAGGTGGTAGAAAGAGAGGTCACAATCATAACTCCTCTAGGTCTGTCCAGGCCAGGGGGCAGGAGGGTGGGACGCAAGAAGAAGGCGAGAAGATGACAACTAACATGGAACGTTATGGTAAGAACATAACTTCTTTATGTTAAGTTGTCTATCTCGCCTTCATTCTTGCTGGATGGGACCGCGTCCTAGCACCTTGTCCCGGGTGGCCTAACGGAACAGACTCCTGAGAACAGTGGAACCAAAGTTAGCTCTATGCCTAGAAGCTAAATCCAACTTATAATGAGAAATGAAAGTGTGAGGAGTAGCCCAAGTAGCCGCTGCACAAATGGTGTCAATAGGCAGTCTGTCTTGGAAGGCTAAAGAAGTAGCCAAAGCTCTGGTGGAATGGGCCTTAGGTTTATTAGGCAGCTTTTGGTGTCTAATTTCATATACAAGGGAAATCAAAGATGTTAGCCATCTGGATAATGATACCTTTGAAACTGAAAGTCCCTTTCTGCCTTCCGCATAGGAGACAAACAGCTGGTCAGATTTTCTGAATTGTTTTGTTCTATCCAAATAGTACCTCAATTGACGATGAACATCCAGGCAGTGTAATTTTGTTCAGATCTATTGGAATATTCTGGAAAAAGACAGGGGTCAATGCTTTGATTTAGATTTGACGTCGAGACTACCTTAGGCAAAAGGACGGGTTCGTTCATAAGGATACCCTGTCCTTATGAAACAATAGATAAGGAGGTCGACAGCTGAGTGCTTGAAGTTCTGAAACTCTTCTAGCTGAAGTAATAGCTACCAGAAAGAGAGTCTTCCATGATAGCAATTTTAAAGAACAGGAGACTGCAGGTTCGAAAGGGGGAAGAATCAAAGAAGCAAGAACTAAATTTAGGTCCCAAGGAGAAGGAGGATTTCTTATAGGAGGTCTGAGAAGAAAAACTCCTTTCAAAAATGCTTTGCAAAGCTTGTGGGACATTAAGGCAGATTCAGAAATACCCACATGAAAGTTAGAAATAGCTGCCAATTGAACTTTAAGAGTAGAGGGAGATGAACCTGCATGGAAGAGTTCAGCTAGAAAATCAAGGACTATTTGGATGGAAGCAGTGAAAGGATCTATGTCCCTTCCTTGAGCCCAATAAGTGAAGCGTTTCCACTTACTCAAATCTTCCGAGTGGAAGATTTATGGGAAGCTATCAAAATATCTCGAACAGAGTGAGATAATTGAGGAAGCCTGGCTAAGGTTGGAACTGGAGGAACCAAGCAGTGAGGTTCAGAGAGGGGAGGGAGCGATGTAACTGACCCGACTGATGGATCAAAAGATCTGGAACTAGGTCCAGATGCCACGGTCGCTCCAATAGAAATTGATGTAGAAAGGGGAACCACACCTGTCGAGGCCAGTAAGGAGCAATGAGGATCAATGAGGCCTTCTGAGCGATAGCTTTCTGTATCACTTGAGAGATTAGTGGGAAGGAGGAAATGCATACAGAAGTCCCGGGGCCAAACTTGGACTAGAGCGTCTCTGCTGGGTTGGCCTGGTAAAGGGAATAGAGTGAAATATTCTCTGCACTTGCTGTTTTGGGGAGTAGCAAAAAGATCGCAGCAAGGCTGACCCCACTTGAGGAAAATTTCTCTCACTACAGAGTCTTTCAGAGACCACTCGTGAGGCATGAGGATAGCTCTGCTCAACTTGTCCGCAATTTGATTGGACTTCCCGGGGATGTGCGTTGCTATCAGAAACCGCTGAGAAGAAATCGCCCATTGCCACAATCTGAGTGCTTCTCGACACAGGAGGTATGACCTGGTTCCGCCTTGTTTGTTGATGTACCACACTACAGACATATTGTCTGTCTGGATTGCAATCGTTCCCAAGGGAAGAGAGTCTTGAAGGGCTTGCAACGCTAAAAGCACTGCTCTCATCTCCAGAACATTTATGTGCAAGTGGCATTCGTTTGGTTGCCATGTGCCCTGGACCGTCCTGCCCTGATAATGCCCCCCCCACCCGATCAGGGAGGCATCCGTTGTCAGAGTCGCAACCGGAGGGGGTGGAACAAAGGGTCTTCCCAACAAGAGCTGAGGGGAAGACATCCACCACATGAGATGATTTCTGCACGCCTGCGTGATCATAATGGTGTGAGACATTGGAAGTTGCTGGTATGACCATTGTGTAAAGAGCATCCATTGAAGGATCCGCATGTGGAATCTGGCTAATGGAAGCAGAGGTATGGCCGCCGTCATAATTCCCAACACTTTCAGAACTAACCTGGCTTTGATTCTGTTGTTGAAAAGGAGTGAGACCAGTTTGTGAATGTCTGTTATTCTCTGATGTGTTAGTCTCGCAGACATGTCTACTGTGTCTAGATTTGCGCCTATGAAAGTAATAGCACGACAAGGCGACAAAACAGACTTTTCGCAATTTATTGAAATGCCTAACTTTTGACAAATGCGAAAAGTGTAATCCCTGGCCATCAGAAGGAGATGCTTGGTGGGAGCTGTGAGGAGCCAGTCGTCCAAATATGGAAACACCTGGAATCCTTGTCGTCTCAGGTGAGAAGCTACCACTGCCATGCATTTGGTAAACACCGGGGCAGTGGTGAGACCAAAGGGCAGGGCCCTGAACTGAAAATGACTGGTTCCCAGCCTGAAGCGGAGGAATCTTCTGGAGCGTGTGTTCATTTTTATGTGATAGTACGCATCCTGTAGGTCTATAGAGCACATCCAGTTGCCTTTTCCCAATAGGGAAGGATGGATTGCAGCGTGACCATCCGAAATCTTGTTTTCTTGACTGATCTGTTCAAGATACTGAGATCCAAAATTGGTCTCCAGTCCCCTGTTTTCTTTGGAACTAAAAAGAACCTTGAGTAGATTCCGGATCCTTTCTGGTCTGCTGGAACTGGCTGAATTGCTCTTTTGCAAGCAGTTTTGAAATTTCCAAAACCGCTAGATCCCTTTGAGCGGTGGAACATCTGGAAGGGATTTTTGATTTGATTGGAATCAAGAAAGGGGATAGAATAGCCTTGAAATGACGGACTGTACCCATTTGTCTTGAGTCAGGGATAGCCAGGCTTCTGGGTACAGTGACAATCTTCCCCGACTGCCTCGAAGGTGGGCAGTCGGGCAACACCTCAGGGATGCTGAAAGGGCTTATCAGAGAAGGCTTCCCGATTGCCCTGGTTCTGCGGAGCCCCTGCCTCGAGGCGGCGTCTACCATTGTTATTCCGCCTCTGCCTCTGGCAGGAAGCGACTTTGTGCGTCAGGCTAAGTCCCTTGAGATTGTTTACGGAACCACATTTTCCCACTTTTCTGGCCTTTGGGGTAAGGCCTAGAAGGAGTAGAAAAGCGGACTCCGGCGGCAGAAAGAGTCTTGCCATCAGTCTCGCACCTAGTCAAGGTTTCTTTCACTTGAGGACCAAAGAGAGATGATCCATCAAACGGGGAGTTAGTGAAAGACGTCTTGAAGGGGTCCGCAAAATTGCATAGCCGCATCCAGGCATGCCTACGTAAGGCCACACCTGTCCCTGCGGCCCTACTCGCTCCATCAGCCGCGTAAGAAAGGAGGCGCATGGAGGAGTTGGCTATGGAGTTAAGGGTAGCCAGCTGCGTGTTCATCTTATCTTGAAAACCCGCAGCTGTAGGGTCCTTCAACATGTCACTCGCTTCTTTAATCAAGTCCCTTTGAAGGCGAGGGAAATGGCACAGGTAGTTCAGCTTAACGCATAGTAAATGTCGCTGACGAGAACATCCGCTTCCCTTACCTGTCCATGGACCTAGATTCCTTGTTAGGTGGATGGACAGGTACTGAAGGATCAGCTAGTTCCTTCTTAGTGGCAGCAGCTACCACCATAGCATCCACAGAAACTCCTTTTGTCAAGAACTGTTTGTCTGATGGTGCTGTTATGAATTTTGAGGGTCTCCTGGGAGTGGGGTCCACTGAATCAGGAGCCGTCCATGCCTTTTTAGCTACCACCTGCATGAGGGGGTCAAAGGGGGGAGACACCCAGGAGGTGGAAGGACGAGCCAAACGCCTCAAGGTACACAGATTCATCCTCCGAAGGGCTGAGGGCTGGCCAATTTCCCCTCTGTTTGAGGATTTCGAGAATGTCTGCAAAGGAGACATCTTCAGAAGGGGAACGGGGGGAACCCTCGGAATCATCTAAATCTGTGTCAGATGTGATGGACTCAGGTGAGTCAATGTGTTTCCTCTTACACTTCCTCTTCTGAGGGGGCTCTTCTGCCAAATCAGGAGAGGCCTCGGAAGAGGATGAAATCCCACAGGGGTTCCTGAGGAGCTGGCTCTCTGCGGTCCGGGATGAGGGAGTGAGTCGACTTGACCTGAGGCACCGAGGGAGGGGCGGACGGAGCCGACTGTGGAGTAGAGCCAGGCTCTAACACACTCCGCATGACCTCGTGCGCACCCCTGTCAGGCAAAGCCAGAGGACCCCGCTCCGAGAAGCTGAGAACCTCCCTCGGCACCGACAGTGATGGCTCCGAGGCGATGTCGGAGCCGAACTCACCAGCGCAAGCTCCGAGAGGAAGAGCGGGTCAGACAAGGGTCCGATGCCACTCACCCCTCGAGCCGACGAGGGAAGTCGCGCCGAGAATCCCAAGAAGAAATCGGAGCCGGCGACGGGCCGAAGACACCTGTATCGGCTCCGACGCTGCCACAGTCTCGGTTCCGCGCCTGCCCGAGCTCAACGGAGTCGGAGGAGGAATATATTGATGGACAGGGGCAGGCATCGACTGATGAGTCGGGCTCTGAAGCATTTGGGCCAGTGCCTCGGACTTAAGAAGTCGACTCACTACCCTCTGGAGGTCATGATCTGACAGCCTCGATGACCTAGAGGAGTGAGATTTATGGCTCCGTTCAGACAGCAGAGGAGATGCTGGAGCCAAGGGATGGTGACCTGGATCTCTTCCTAGATGTCGGCTCCGAAGGTCTGGTCGGAGCCGACAAGGGCCTTTACTACCTCGGCTCCAGCTGGAGCCGAGGGAACCACAGAAGCTGTAGACTCATCGGCTCCAGCCGGAGCCGATGCAGACATAGGTTTTGTAGCTTTAGGTCTCAGCTCAGTAGCTGGAGCCGAGGACCTAGAAGCCTTAGAGGGCTTCCCAGAGACAGAAAGGGAATCCTCAGGCTTAAGAAGACCCCATAGGATCAACTTATTTTTTCTTTCCTGCAGGACCCTGGGGCTGAAGCCGTGGCATACAGCACAGGAGTCCTGCAGGTGCAAAGGCCCCAGGCAGTAGACCCAAGAAGTGTGACTGTCTGTCAGAGACATTTTCTGACAGCACGCATCACACTTCTTGAAGCCTGAGACCTTTGTGTCTTTAGACATCCTAGACAAAAAAGTGTAATCACACACACTCAGACACACTGATTACACTAATTTTACTTCTAAAACTCAAAAATAAACAATTAACTAAAGTTTAATTAAGAGTAACACACACACACCACTAGGGGATGGGGAAAGGCCAGAAGGCCCGAGAGAGAACTTTAAAAGTTCTTGTGGGAAAAAAAAAAATGGGATTTTTCGGATAACAGGGGTAGAAATCCACTACACTAAGGGAAATATATTTAAACCTAAAAATATAGGGTTTTAAGTATGCTAATTTCACAAAAAATACACTTACCAACAAGCCGGTAGAAAAACCAACACCTCGATGCTGTAGCGGCAAACGAGATCTGAGGTAACTCACGCCTAGCATTGTGGGATATAAGGGGAGCCTCGAGCCGGTGGAACCAACTCTCGAGCTTTTAGAGTGGCCGAGTCGGAGCCGAGGTCGGCTCCGAACCCATCCAGCAAGAATGAAGGCGAGATAGACAACTTAACATCTAAGGGTAATGCTGCTCAATGCCAGAAGTCTAAATCTCAAAATGCACGCACTCGAGGCCCTTCTCAGTATGGAGAACATCGATGTCTGTGCTGTGACAGAAACCTGGTTCAAGGCTCCGGAGAGCACCCCAGCGCTATCAGGTTTTACCTCATATCATGCGTTCCGGCCCCAAAATCCGGACAATACCAAGAAAGGAGGGGGGTATCCATATTCATCAAGGACACCCACACCTCAAGACTGGTGGCAACGCACGATGCATTGGAGACCATCCAGGTGCAATTAACCATTGGCAAGACTGCTCTGCAAATTGTAGCATGTTACAGGCCACCCTCACAAACTCAGGAACCTCACATGGCCTTCCTGAAAACACTAGAGGGGATAAATGTATCACCAAACACCATCATACTAGGTGACGTCAATTACCCTAATACAGACTGGGAACACTACTCAAGCCCAAACACCCTAGCCCAAAAGTTCCTGGAATTCATAAACTCAAATGCCATGGAACAACTAGTCACCATCCCCACAAGAGGAGATAACTTACTTGATCTCATCATCACGAACATGGGAGCACAATGTTCAACACCAGAAGTATACCCCTCACTGGTGAGATCAGATCACAAACTAATCTCGCTGGAGGTCCTCATCCCACCCCACCTGAAATAAAAAAGACCACAGTAAAGAACTTCTCAAAAGCCGACTTCACACTTCTAAAGACTAGTGTGGTCTCCTTTAAGGCCCCCGAGCCGGCGGAAAACAGTACTCAAGCCGCTGAATCACTTGCAAATGCCTTCTACCAGCACCTGCAGGACTGCATGGATAAGGCAATCCCAAGCAAAACAAAGACTCTGTGTACCAAAGGCAAGCGTCCAGTCTGGTGGACCCCAGCCATAAACAAACTCTACAACAAAAGGAGGAAGCTACTACAAGATAGAGCAAAATCCTTAAAAGGTAAGACACCCTTGATCACTATAAGTAAAAACTAAGAGCTCTCATAAAATCATCCAAAGCAAATTTCGAGAGAAAAATAGCTAAAGACTCAAAAGACAATCATAAGGCCTTCTTTAGCTATGTTAGAAACCTGGGAGGAAACTCCCAGATATGCTCAGAACTAGTTCAAAATGATGTGAAGATTACTGATCCTACAGACATTGCCAACATACTGGCTGACAGGTTCAGTGCAAACTTCTCCCCTCCCCAAAGGAGAGATATCTATACCAAACGATTGCAGCCCCCAAACATCTCCAGCCCAAGTGAGAACTGCTCTCTCCAAAGCAAAAACACAGCATCCATGGGACCTGATGGTGTCCCCGGCTGTGTGCTCCACGAACTCAATGAGGAATTAAACCCACAGCTAGGACAGCTGTTTAATCAAAGTCTTACCTCTGGATACGCACCCAGGAGTGGCGCACTGCAACTGTGGTCCCACTTCACAAAGGCAGTGCCTCCACCGACCCTGGAAATTACCGCCCTTTAGCTTGACAAGCCTTATCTGCAAAGCCATGGAGAGGATCATAATGGACCTCATAAATAAAGACATAGGGAATTTGCAGACTTTGGATCCAACCCAGTTTGGCTTTGTCAAAGGCAGATCATGCCTTTTAAACTTGGTTGACTTTTTCAAAACAGTCACCAAAGCCATTGATGAGGAAAGGCAGTCCATACAGCCTACCTCGATCTGGCGAAGGCCTTCGATACAATACCCCACTCGGGTATCATTGAAAAACTCATCAGCTTAAATGTTAACCCATACATCACAAGATGGGTTGCAAACTGGCTGAGTGACAGAACCCACAGGGTCATAGTTGCTGGCGCCATGTCAGACTCAAAGCCTGTCACAAGTGGTGTCCCACAGGGCTCAGTCCTGGGCCCACTCTTGTTTGGCATCTACTTTTCCGAAGTACAAGCAAACACAGGAGGGTTATGGCTGACAAGTTTGCAGATGACTGCAAACTGGGCGCCATAGTAGAAAACACATCTGACACAGATATCCTTCAGAAGGGTCTCACAGAAACGGATAATTGGTGCCAGAGCCACGGCCTAAAGTTAAATGCCAAAAAATGCATATTCATACCCTTCGGGAAAAACAAGGTTACCCCTAGCTACCAAATAGGTGGCAATCCACTGAGCACAGAAGAAGTTATCAGGGACCTGGGGACCCAGGTTGATAGTAGTCTGTCATTCGACACCCATGTAGCTAAAGTAGTTAGGAAGACCTTCTACATTGCCCACCTTATCATGAAGGGATTCTCATCTAGATCAAGGGAGGTCATAGTCTCCCTTTACTCATCACTCATCAGACCAATGATTGAGTACAATGCCCCATTCGGAATGTATCTGACCCGACACTTGCAGCAGCTGGAGAGGCCACAAAGTTCCTCACCAAAAGGATAAAGGGTCTCAAAAATCTGTCCTATGCTGCCCGACTGAAAGAACTCCAGCTCTATTCAGTCGCCACCGCTTGCTCAGAGGTGACCTTTGCCTAACATACAAGGCCATGTCAAACCCAGATTTGATGAATATGCTTCACCTCAAAAAATCTAGATCCATCAGAGCCACAAGGGCGGGAGACTTAAACCTCGACACGGCTATTAATAGGACGTGCTGGAGGGATAGATTCATCACCCAAAGACTCCCTATGCTGTGGAACAAAATCCCGGTACATGTGAGGCAGAGCACCTCGCTGGCCTTGTTCAAGAGAAATCTTGACCTATGGATGGGAGATCGCAGATATACCCCAGGGATTACCTCAGTGTCACTGCTCGACAGAGGCACAGCAAAATAATGGGTATAGTTCCCCATACTTAAGGGGTGGCGTAAGCCACAAAACGATGGGCTAGGCTTGTAAATGCCCTCGGGCAGATAGCCTAGTATGAACCTATGAACCTATAAACAAATCAATTAAAAGTCAATTCATATTTAAAGTGATGTAGTATGTTAAAGTATTAAATAAGCACCAACCCACAATAAATACAATATAATATATACACATAACTTGTTGCAACAACCAGATACAATAATATACACACACAGTCACATATGGAAAATTTCTAAAATAATACAATACTATTACTGTTAAATATTAAATTTAATTTAAATTAATAACTTATAAATTAAAACTGCCTAATTCATGTGTATTCTATTGGTATACTTAAATGTAACTTCATATACACTAAACACAACAACATACAAATACCCATCCCAGTAACAACTAAATTAAGTTACATACAATGTCCTACTCTCTGTTAGAAGTCCTATAATATACAAACAACAAATTTTATTTTACTATACTAAATATTAATTTCTATATTGTGTTATTGTTGATAGTTATAGGTTTATAAATTTTATATATATGCAAAATTTAATATAAACCTGACAAAGTATAAGGACATTGTAAAATTCCATTTATTGTATTTTATTTCCTGTCTAAACTCCTTAATTTCAGTAAACAGCTAAAATTGCAGTGTTCATTAAGACCTGGTTTTACAAACGCGTTAGTCCGCCACTGCCATGTTAATTCTCGATCTTCTAATGATAAGTTATAAGGACCACCTCTAATATTAGTCTGGATCTGGTCTAAGGCCATAAACTTAAAATTATGCCCCGGGTTGACTGAAATGTGTTTAAATAAAGCATTATCTACCTTATTATTTAGTATAGCATATGTGTGTTTGTAAACTCTTTCTTTGAAATGCCTTTCAGTCTTTCCTATGTAGAAAGCTAAACATGATGTACATAAAGCTACATATACTATAAGTTTTGAATTACAGTTGAGTTTATATTTTACTTTATATTTTATGTTGTTAATAATTGCAAATTCTCCACTACACATATGCTTACACATATTACAGCTTCCACAGTTTACCATGCCTTTTCTTTTACTGAAACTATTTGATGTCCTTCAAGAATGCAACTGCAGTCATAACATGTGGGTTGTCCTGCCTCAGGCAGCCCTCGGTCGGCCGGATTCCAAAGTCTGGGTCCGACGTTGGCTGATGTCGCATTTCTCTCCGGACGCCAGAGCTGGAGTATATAAGCATCAGCCGACGCCATTTTCTTCAGTCTTTCTTGCCGCGCGGTGCCCGAAGCAGAAGCAGTTCGCAAGTGCCGGTCGGTCAGCTCCTGTATTCTTCAATTCTCAGCATTGCCATTTGGCTTATCTACTGCGCCCAGAGTATTCACAAAATGCCTGGCTTCAGTAATTGCTCATTGCAGGCTCCAGGGGATACAAATTTACCCGTACCTGGACGACTGCCTCATACAAGCGGACGACAAATTGATGTTGACAAAAAACCTGGATTATGTCATACGATTACTTCAAGCTCTGGGATGCACAGTCAACTTCCAAAAGTCAAGACTGCAGCCATCCCAGCAAATAATCTTCTTAGGAGGCAAACTAGACACAGCCTCTCAGATGGCTTACCTGGCAGAAGTCAGACAAGAGAAGTTAACTCATTACTTCAAAGGTTTAGCAAAACTCACCCAGATGACTGCAAGGAGATTCCTACAGGCCCTGGGTTACATGGCATCCTGCATTCTCCTGGTTCCATTAGCAAGACTACACATGAGAAAGCTTCAATGGTACCTAAAAAGCATTTGGTCTCAACACAGCAACAACTTGGAGACAATCATTCCGCTCATTCCATGCCTACAAAAGGAATTTCTATGGTGGGCCTCGGTGAGCCAGGCAAACACAGGTATGTCATTCAAAAAACCACAGATAACACAGACCATGACCACAGACGCCTCAGACCTTGGATGGGGGGCATACATGGAAGGCAGGTGTATACAAGGACAATGGTCTCCAAAGGAAACACATCTGCATATAAACCAAAAGGAAATGCTGGCAGTAATGCATGCCATCGAGGCTTTTCAACACCAACTCCAGCAAGGCCATTTACTGATACGGACAGACAACACCACTGTGATGTGGTACATAAACAAGCAAGGGGGCACCCACTCTTACCCCCTTTGCAGACTGACAATGCATCTTTGGGAGAAATCACTGAGTCTTAACATCCAGTTACAATCCCTGTTTGTCCCAGGAAAAGACAATGTATTGGCGGACAGCCTAAGCAGGAATTTCACAGATCCACACGAGTGGAGGTTACATCCGAAGGCCTTCAGACAACTCAGTTCGACATGGGGCAAGCCAGAAGTGGACCTATTTGCCTCTCATCTCAACCATCTTCTACCAAAATTCTGCACAAGGACATATACCATCCAAAAGCTTGGAAAATAGATGCCCTCTCATTCAGCTGGAACTCACTAACAATCTATGCATTCCCACCTCTGCCACTGATGACCTCAGTATTACTAAAGATCAAAGCAGAGAGACCCAAGGGAATCATAATAGCTCCGGACTGGCCAAGACAACACTGGTACCCACTACTACGGAGCATATGTCACACCAGGAGGTGGGCCCTTCCCCAATGGCCTCTACTTCTGACTCAACACAACTTCGAAACAGTGCATCCAAATCTACAGACACTGCAGCTAACAGCCTGGGAGATCCCATAAATAACTTCAGCCTATCTCTCTCCAAGGAAGTTCAGCGGATACTAACAGAGGCTCGAAGACCCTCCACCAGAAAGGTTTGCTTAGCAAAATGGAAAAGATTCAGCAATTGGAATACCAGTAAGGGACATGATGCATCATTGTTGAACATCCCACTCATCTTGGAATATTTGGCAGATATGTTAAAGAACGGCCTCTCATATTCTTCCATAAAGATACATGCATCGGCTATTTCAGCTAGATACAACACTGATCCTCCTGTTTTTTCACACCCTTTACTAAGGCAATTCCTCAGGGCAATCAAGAACATTAAGCCACCAAGAAAGGCCCCAGTGCCAGCCTGGGACCTCAATTTTGTCCTAGAAAAACTGACTCTACCTCCATTTGAGCCAGCATCTTCACTTGACTTGCAATTTCTCTCTTGGAAGACAGCTTTCCTGTTGGCAATTACATCAGCAAGAAGGGTTTCGGAGCTACAGGCCCTAATGGCAATACCACCCTTTATTATTTTTCACAGAGACAAGAGTTTCATTAAGGACCAACCCTACTTTCATGCCAAAGGTGGTATCTAGGGTTTCTTTAAATCAAGCAATTCATCTGCCTGCTTTCTTCCCCAATCCTGAGAACAAGGGGGAAAGACTGTTGCATACCTTGGACATTCACAGACAACTTCGTTACTACCTGGACAGAACCAAGGCCAGTAGGAAGTCTGAACAACTTTTTGTAGCTTACGCCCCTGCAGTACAAGGAAAAGCAATTTCAAAACAAACTATTTCAAAATGGATTGGACATTGCATCAGATTCTGTTATTCCTTTCATGGAAAGACTGTTCCAGATAATGTCAGACCACATTCCACCAGAGCTACAGCCACCTCTACAGCATTCTTAAGAGGGGTGCCTACTAAGGACATTCTAGAAGCTGCTACATGGAGCTCCGTGCATACATTCTCCAAACACTACAATCTCTCTCTATATTCCAGATCCAGAGCAGGCTTTGCTTCGGCAGTCCTGCAGGGTTTGATTGCCACACCATCTTTTTCCTAGAGCATTCCTCCTCCCCCAGCTAAGCTATGGTATTCTACCCACATGTTATGACTGCAGTTGCATTCTTGAAGGACATAGTACAGTTTTGTACCTACCATAAATGTAGATGTCCGATAGACATGCAACTGCAGTCGGATTTTCCCACCCTCCATACCCCTCTATGCCTAGGGTCCACTCCTATCCCTGTTTCTCTTAGCTGGGGATATCTGTTATGGTGTATTTGTTTTATTGCTCATTTATTTGTTTGGAATCCTGTTTTTGTCTTCCAATTTGATTACAGCCTTCCTTGGAGGGCACCTGGCATCTGGGGCAAGAAAGACTGAAGAAAATGGCGTTGGCTGATGCTTATATACTCCAGCCGCTCTGACGTCGGAGAGAAATGCAGCATCAGCCGACGTCGGACCCAGACTTTGGAATCCGACCGACCGAGGGCTGCCTGAGGCAGGACAACCCACATGTTATGACTGCAGTTGCATGTCTATCGGACATGTACATTTATGGTAGGTACAAAACTGTACTTTATATTAGTCTCCAGTATATTTTTCATATTTTTACCCCTTCTGTATACAACTCTAGGTAATTCCAAGAATTTAGAGTTAATGGTTCTGTCTTGTTGTATTAAAGTCCAATTTTTAAAAAGTATCTGTTTAATAATAGTACTGTCCGTACTATATGTTGTGATTAAAGCTAATTTTGAAATCGTTAGTATGTTGTACTTCGTTCTCAAAAGTTTCTGATTCTATTAATGAGTTATCAAGGTTAACTATAGTCTCTAAATGAGGGCGTCTATTGTCAGCCTGATTAAGAATAGGTAATAGTGTACCATTGTCTCTTTTATATCTTACTTCCTGAACCATCTCATTTATTAACTCACTCGGGTAACCTCTCTCAAAAAAGAATGTTGTTAGGAGGTCACATTCTAGTTCAAAATCCGTAGAGAGGGTAGTCATACGGGCTGCCCGAATAAGCTGTCCCTTCACTATAGCCTTCTTCTGTGAAAAAGGATGAAGGCTAGTATAGTGAAGGTAAGAGTTGCAGAAGGTTTCTTTTCTGTGTATTTTAGAAAAATACTGCTTATTAACTTGGTCTTTACATAAATTTACATCCAAGTAATCTATAGACTGTGTTTGAAAATTTAGAGTGAATTTAAGAAAGTCTGTAGTATTGGTCAAGTAATGTAAGAAGTCTTCTGCTGTTCTCTTGTCTCCCTGAAGTAAAATAAAAATGTCATCCAGAAACCGAGTGCAATACTGTATGTATGAAGTCCACTCTGTGTTCTGAAAGATGTAATAATTTTCCCAATACACCATTACCGTGTTAGCTAAACTAGCCCCACATGGAGATCCCATTGCAACACCACATCTCTGCAAGTACAACTTATTATTAAATGTAAA
Organism: Protopterus annectens; assembly: GCF_019279795.1. NCBI lineage: Eukaryota > Metazoa > Chordata > Ceratodontiformes > Protopteridae > Protopterus > Protopterus annectens. The sequence goes on from NC_056751.1 coordinate 407,416,185, forward strand.
AAAGTTATTCGTCAAAATAATGTCTAATAAAGTTGTGACTGTAAATATTTCATCAGTTGGCGCTCCTTTCTTAATAAGAAATAGATTGACCCATTCAATGGCTTCTAAGTGAGGAATGGACGTATACAAGTCTATAACGTCTATAGTGACGAAATTGTATCCTTCTCTATAAGGAATGTTGTCAAAATTCCTAAGGAAAGACCATGAGTCTTTACAGACTTGTGGTTCCGTCACCAGATATTTTTTCAAAATGCTATCTACCAGTTTGGCAGATGCATAAGTGATAGAATTTCGTCCATTTATTAATGGTCTAAAAGGGGGGGTCCAACATGTTTTTATGTATTTTAGGCGTTGCAAACATAATAGGGATCTTTGGCCAGTTTATAGTGATATATTGGTATGTGTCCAAGTCTATATAACCATCCATAAATAAGTCACTATAGTAACCCTTAATCATTCTATAAGCAGTATTCACCTCATTAACAGATACTTCTATGTTTCATTGTTCAAAATTTTCTCAACTCTATCAGCATAGTCATAGTTGTTAAATAAAGTCAGCCCCCCACCTTTGTCTGGCTTAATAGCTCTAATATTGAGTGTTTTAAATATAGACAAAGCTGTAGTTTCATCACTACTGATGTTACTATGTTTCCGTGTTTCACAGAAAATTTTGTTGTGTGGGCTACTATTTATACTACGTAAATCTAGTTCCATTAACTGTTCAAACATATACAGTGTTGGATGTAAAGTAGGGTTATATTCACTAACCACTTTAAGTGTATTAGTTAATACTGGAGAATCTCCTAAGAGAATATTAATGTTTAATTTTCTAACAAATAGTTTAAGGTCCTTAATACTTTGTACCAGGTCCATGTGTCTGCTGGGGACAAAAGTTTAACCCTTAGCAAGGAGTTCAACAAACGTAGGTTCTATGTCAATACAAGAAAAATTGTAAATATTGAAGTCCCCTGCTTTGTTCTGTATAATCACCGGGCTTGGACTTTCATTATTTATTTATTTTATTTTATTTTATTTTATTTTACATTTGTTGACCGGGCTAGTCTAGCTGGATACATGTCCATTTTCAGTAGAGGCCCGGGGAGAAAAGCTCCATAGATTTGACAAAAAACATCAGAAGATCAGGTCATAAGTATTACATTCAAAGTCAAATGAACAAGTAATAGGGTTATACAAATAATTTAAAGAGGTAAACAGTCTTAGGTCGTTGGAGTACCATAGCTACAATGAAGACCCTTGCAATTTGGATTGGGTGGAAATTAGGTAGTCGTGGGATGTTTGCTATTAATCAGGATTAGAACATGGGCATAGCCATTCGGACTTTAGGAGATCTTTGAGTTGTTTTTTGAATTGGTGGAGTGAGGTCTTATGTCTTGGGTTGTTTGGGAGGGCATTCCAGGATTTTCCAATGGAATTAGCATAGAGTGCTTCACCTCCCAAATTGTTAGATTTAGTAGTTTGAATTTGTAAGCTTTTGGATGATCTAAGGGATGTAAGGTTAGAGTAGGGGGTAAATATTTTGTTCATTGAGGGGGTTTTGTCAGGATGGTGGATTGCTTTGAATGCCTCAATGAGTTGATTGAGTTTGAGAATGTTAGGTAGTTCTAACCAATCTAGTGTTCTGAGATTGTTGCAGTGATGTGTACGATAGGGCATTCCTGTTATAAATCTAGCTATGTGGTTATAGGTTGTAGATAGTTTGTTGAGTTTTTTTTTTTATTAAGGAAGGAGAATATCGGGGAGGCATAGAGGAGTGTGGAAAGGAGGTGAGTCCGGGCAATGGTTAGTTTAGTGTGTGGGGTTAGGAAGTTCTTAATTCTATACATGGACCCGAGTTTCTTGTTTACCGACTTAATGGTCAGGTTGATATGAGTATCAAATTTAAGCTTGTGGTCTATGGTCACACCTAGTAGTTTGGTGTGGGAGACAGGGTCGATTATGGTCCCATTATTGGATGTCACGTGAATGATGGGGTGGTTGGTGCTAGGAGATTCATATCCTTGATGGGTAGAAGTAGTGGGGAAAAACAGAAGTAATTTGGTTTTGGATGGGTTTAGTAAGAGTTTTAGTTCCAAGAACCATTTTTCAACTAGGGAAAAACAGTTTTGGGTTGCGACTTTTTGTCGAGGGAGATGTCAGAGCAGATCAGGGTGGAGTCGTCTGCATATTGTATGCAGGTGGCTTTGGGAATGATGGAGTGCAGATCATTAATAAATATGGAGAAAAGAAGAGGACCAAGGATAGATCCTTGGGGAACGCCGATATTTGTGGGGAATAGGTCGGATAAGCTATTTTCCCATTGAACAGCCTGTTGTCTACAAGAAAGGTAGTCATTAAACCAGTCTATGGTAGTTTTGCTAAGATAGTATGCCTCCAGTGTGTGGATCAACTGTTGGTGATTGACCATGTCGAAGGCTTTGGATAGGTCGAGGAAGAGCGCAGAGGATATTAATTTGTTTCGATTGTGGTTAACTGAGTCAACAAAGGAAAGGAGAGCAGTAGTTGTGCTATGATGGGGGCGAAAGCCGTGCTGGATGTGAGACAGGAGATTGTTTCGAGTAAGATGGGTAATGAGCTGCTTGTGAATGCAGCGTTCCATGATTTTGGCTAGAGGAGATAGTATAGCTATGGGTCTGTAGTTTGATGCGTCAGTGGAAGATCCACCTTTATGTAGAGGGATGATGTGGGAGATTTTCCAAATAGAGGGAATAGAAGCTTCTGAAATGGTCCGGTTAACCAAGATAGAAACAGGGTAGGCTATGGCATCAGATGCAATTTGTAGGTAATTGGCTGGGAGCAAGTCAGCCGCTAGGGTGGTTGGTTTGAGTTTAAGAGGATTCTAATATAGGAGGTAGGTACGGGTTGGAGGTTAAAGGAGGGTTGAGTTGGGTCTTTGGTTGAGGGTGTAGCCGAGGGAGAAGTAGTAAGTTGGTTGGCGAGGGACTGGATGGTTTCTGTGAAAAATGAATTAAAGGTGTTGGCTATTTCTTTAGAATCTTTACCAATGAGTTTTTCAGGGGTAGGGGTGGTGGATTTACCTGGATGAAGGAGGTGATTAAAACCGGCCCAGAATTTCTTGGGATTATTCTGGTGTTTATTTTGGAGGTGACAGTAATACTGTTTTTTGTCAGACAATACGGCTGCTTTAGTTGAGTTTCTAAGATTTATTATTTATCTATTATTTATCTCTTTGGCTTGTTGTACGGGCGGTATTTGTTTTTTTGCTGATGTTGGTTATTGAAATTTTGGTTGTTAACAAAATGTCTCTTTGGTATAGCCCCCAAGTTTGGATTATTCTGGTCTCCTTCTTGTGTAAGTCCATTCGAAAAATGGCCAGTATATTGGCCTCCATTCGAAGTAACTTGTCTTCCATTCCTAAGTCGTCCAGCCCATGTGTTAGTGTTCCCATTGTTCCGTCTATTGTTAGAGTTAGATGTATCGTATTCTAAACTAACATCCTGGTCTTCGATGAATGATTCCAATGGTTCAGGGCGAGTGACTTGTACATCAGCAAGTCCAGTCTGTGATCCTGGTGGATTAGGGTATGCCCTGCCATTGTCATATGCCAGTCTGTCCCTGTTAAGTTTCTTAATTTTATTTGATTTCAATTTAATCAAGAGTTGTTCAATAGAATTAAAAATTCTATCATAGTCAAACTTATATCTAGAGAAGTTATTATGGTTGGTAATAGAAACATTAAGCTCTGCGGCTAATCAGTGATCTGCAGTTTATAGTGCTTAATAATGCACTCCATAAGTGTAAACCCCTGTTCATCGAACAGACTGTTGAGTTCAAGGTGAAATGTAGAATTAGTCACTAGTCCGGTCGGGTAAATATGGTGCCTAAGCCCCTTAGGCACTACTCGTAGCCTACAACATTCCTGGAAGTAATTTACTTCCAGTTGTAACTTTTTGATTTTTAATAGCTTTGCGTCTAAGACTTTCAAGTTGTTAGAAAATTGTTGTTCACTAACCTCAAGTTGTTCCACGTTGTCAGCCGGTTGCTCCATATCATCTTGATGGTTAAATCTTAGATTGTTAGTGTTAGTAATCCAGTCTTTGAATATAGGAGCTCCTATAAGCTCTCCAACGCTGTTACTTTGTTCGTTGCATTTCTATCATCAATGGGGTTAGCGAACGGCAAGTTGTTTAAGTTTACATTTGCTGAAACAGGCTGCTCACGATTACCAGTACTGGGAATGTTCAGTTCTTGTGACTGCGTGTTGTTGCCACTTACTAGCGGCAAATTTAAACCGCTAGTAACATTGAATAGACTATGCGTCTCTGTAATATTCAGTGGAGTACGTTGTCAAGTATCTGAAGTTGAAAAGAGATACTACGACCTGTTGCAGATGGATTCTCCTTCTCCCTCAGCCATTCCTCCTGATGTCCTTCAAGGATGCATCTGCAGTCCTTACAAATGGGTTGTCCTGTCGTCAGGCAACCCTTCGGTCGGCCGGATTCCAAAGTCTGGGTCTGGCCTCGGCTGGTGTCGCACTTCACCCGACGTCATAGCTGCAGTTATTCGGGTATAAAGGCATCAGCCGACGCCATTTTCCTCTGTCTTTCTTGCCGCGTGGCGCCCGAAGCAGAAGCTGTTCGCAAGTGCCGGTCGGTCAGAACCAGAGATTACTACCGAATACTACTACCGAAGACTTCTAAAAGCTAAGTACCCCGTTGGGGACTCTTTCTTGCCTCAGCCGATGTCAGAAAAAGTGAATAACTGTTTAACTTGTGGGAAACAAATACCTCATAAAGATTTCCACTCTTACTGCTTACCTTGTTTAGGCCCAGACCACGACGTAGCAGCTTGTCTAGCCTGTGCTTCTTTTAACCGGCGGACGCTTAGACGTCGGTCGGAATTTGCTGAGGTGTTTTTCGGCTCCGATTTTGCTTATATTATGCCGTCGGATCCTCCGACTACGCAAATATCCAAAAAGCGCAAGGATAAGGACAGACACTCGCGGTCCGCGGTTTCGGCCGAAACCGCGGTTAAGCCTACCGCGAGTGTCTCGGTTTCGGCTGAAACCGAGCAAACGGTCCTTCCTTCAGCCGAAAACTTACCTTCTACCGAGGCCTCTTCCAACCTGGTGGAATCGACTTCTGAAGTCCCACCTGCTGTTGCAGTTTCTCAGGAATTATCTGACACTATTCCCTTGGATATTTCTACCCCTGCACGTGGAGCTGCTAGGCCACCTGCAGCCATGTCCATTAAGGCCTTTGCCAGGGCTAAAGCAGCTAAAGCTACTAAATCTGTGCCTGCTAAGACCCCCTCTCACAGGCCTAGCTCTAGTTCACAAATGCTTAGTTTAGCAGAGGATCTCATTTCTTTAATCCGGGGATCCCAACCTCAACCAGACAGGGCCTCTCACCCACCTCCAGAGAAGAGGCCTAGAACAGAGCCCCCTGAGCCAGTTTCTACAGATGATTCCTCTGATGATTCAAATGATACAGACCCTCCAGAGGCTCCTTTCTCCCCTTATGAAGACTCTGATGCTGAAGAGTCCATCCCTTCTGCCTCTCCGCCAGAGGAATTTTCCTTTGGGGAAACCTTGCATGCTATGAGGGAACAATTTCAGTGGCAGGGCCAGGATTTTTCAGATTCCAGAAAAAGGCTTAGAACCTTTCTGCATTTACCACAACATAGGCCTTTAGCCATACCTCCAGTTCTTTCTGTTGTAGATGATGCATTTAATGATGCTTGTACTGCTCCTGATTCTCTTCCTCCGGCCCCTGCTAAGCCCGATAGGTACTACAGGGTCCCGGACACGCATTACCACTTGTATAAGGCTCCTTTTGCAGATCCCAAGACTATCTCCCAAGGACCTAAGGCTGTAGCAGCTACCTCTGCCAAAAACCCCCTCCCCTCTGAAAGGGAATCCAGATCCTTAGAGAGATGGGGTAAAAAAGTTTACACTTCTGCTACCCTTTCAGCTAGGGCCTTGAACTGTCAATTTCACATGATCCAGTATCAAGAATTTATGCTTGACCAGTTAACCAAAAAACTGTCCTCGGATGAACCATTAGACAAAAAATCTGTTCAGGAAATGGTACATAACATTCAGCAAGTCAGTAACCATTCTTTAAAATGCGGCTATGATGCACTGGAGGCTTCATTTAGATCAGCAATGACTGGCACAGTTATCAGAAGGCATGCATGGTTAAAAGAGCAGGCCTTACCAGACCATGTCAAATCAAAGCTATTAGATGCTCCCATGGATATGATCAATTTGTTTGGCTCTCCTGCACAACAGGTGCTGAAGAAGATGGAAGAGAAGGCAAAATCTGTCCAAACTGTGAAAGATTTCTTACAGGTCCAGCCTCCAAGGTTTAGCAGGAATTGGCCCTCCAAGAATTGGTCCTTTCCAGACTCCTCCAGAACTCATAGAGGAAGGAATAGGCGTTCAAGAGGCAGAAGCCAATCCAGGGGTGCCTACAGGGGACGCCAGTGGCAGGGTAACAACCAACGAGGTACAGCCACAGACACAGCCACCACAGCAACTACAGGACAATCACAGTGACTTGGCTCTGGCACCGCCTACCAGGGAACAACTAGAAGCACCCTTAGGCGGGAAGCTAGCCTTATTTTCAACAAACTGGCATTACATCACAAGAGACAAGTGGATTTTGCAGACAATAGACCAAGGTTACAGGTTTCACTTCCATACTCTACCAGGGAAGAGAGGAATGCCAAACCTACCTCCAAATCAAAAGACAGAAGCTCTGAAACAAATATCTCAATTATTAAGGATGAGAGCTGTGGAAAAGGTACCATCTATGGAGCAAGGAAAGGGATTTTACTCCAGACTCTTCCTGGTACCAAGAAAAGAGAACAAATGGAGACCTATTCTCGACCTGTCCGCTTTAAACACATTTCTCATTGTTCCAAAATTCAAAATGCTGACTCTACAGCAGCTTCTTCCCATGCTGGGCAAGGAGTCTTGGCTGGTAACTCTAGATCTCAAGGAGGCATACCTGCACGTCCCCATACGACCAGATGGCAGAAGATACCTCTGATTTCTTGCAGGATCAGAGCATTATCAATTCTCAGCATTGCCCTTTGGCTTATCTACTGCGCCCAGAGTGTTCACAAAATGCCTGGCATCAGTAATTGCTCATTGCAGGCTTCAGGGAATCCAAATCTACCCTTACCTGGACGACTGCCTGATACAAGCGGACAACAAAAACAAGCTAGCAGAAGACTTGAAAAGGGTCATTTACCTACTGCAGGCCCTGGGATATACAGTCAATATAAAAAAGTCAAGGCTGATACCATCCCAAAGGATAACCTTTTTGGGTGCAGAGCTGGACACATCAAAACAAATGGCATTCCTAACAGTAGAAAAACAGGAACATCTACCTCTCTACTTCTTGGCATTAACAAAACAGAACCATCTAACAGCAAGAAAAGTCCTGCAAGCCCTGGGCTTCATGGCATCCTGCATAATATTGGTTCCACATGCCAGACTGCATATGAGAAAGTTACAGTGGTTCCTAAGGAATTTATGGTCTCAACACAAGCACAGCCTAGAAACTCAAATTCCAATAATTCCATGCCTGAAGCAAGAATTCCTATGGTGGGCTCAGGCCTGTCAATCAAACACAGGATTGCCCTTCCACAGCACTCAACCAAGCCAAACCATCATGACGGACACATCAGACCTCGGTTGGGGGGGCCCACATGCTGGACAAGTGCATTCAAGGTTTATGGACTCCAGACCAGCTGCACCTACACATAAATCTAAAGGAAATGCTGGCAGTAAAACTGGCAATTCAGACATTCAGACCATTTCTCCGACAAGGTCAATTGATAAGGACAGACAACACCACAGTTATGTGGTACATCAACAAACAGGGAGGCACACATTCGTACCCTCTGTGCCGGATGGCACTGGACCTCTGGAATGTGGCCCTGAGCTACAACATTCAGTTACAAGCAATTTTTGTACCAGGAAAAGAAAACATTCTAGCAGACATATTAAGCAGGACTACCACGGATGCCCACGAATGGATGCTGCATCCGGACATCTTCAAAACCATTACAGGAAAATGGGGACTCCCAGAAATAGACTTATTTGCATCCCCACACAATCACCAGCTAAAGAAATTCTGCACAAGGACGTACCACCCACTTGCTTGGAAGGTGGACTCCCTATCGTTCAGCTGGAAAAACCTGACAGCATATGCATTCCCACCACTTCCTTTGATGCACAAGGTGCTATTGAAGATCAAAGAGGACCGTCCAAGGATCATTCTGATAGCTCCAGACTGGCCAAGACAACATTGGTACCCATTACTGAGGAGCATGTCTCGGGAACAAATATGGCCCCTACCCCTGGTTCCCTTGCTGATAACACAGAACAACTACAACATCCTGCATCCAAGCCTGAAAACGCTGCAGCTGACTGCCTGGAACATTGCATGAGGCCAATTAACCCAAATTTATCCCAAAGGGTTAAAGACATTATCCTGGAGGCTCGGAGACCCTCAACAAGGAAAAATTATTCAGCAAAATGGAAAAGATATCTCATTTGGAGTACTGCAAAAGGAGATGATGTGTCACTGATGAACATAGCCAACATCCTGGAATACTTGGCAGAGCTCTTCCACAAAGGCCGGTCCTATTCTTCCATTAAGATTCATGCATCAGCTATTTCAGCAGAATACGACTTGGATCCTCCAGTCTTCTCACACCCTCTGCTCAGGCAGTTTCTGAGAGGAATTAAAAGTGTAAAACCTTCTAAGCCACCATTGCCAGCATGGGACTTGAACTTTGTACTAGAAAAATTGACACTTCCTCCTTTCGAACCAGCAGCAACAGCAGAATTACAATACTTATCATGGAAAACTGCTTTCCTGCTGGCAATCACTTCAGCAAGAAGGGTATCTGAGCTACAGGCATTAATGGCAGTACAACCCTTCCTGATCTTTCATCAAGATAGAGTGTCCATGAGAACAAATCCTTCTTTTATGCCTAAGGTGGTTTCCAGAGTATCTTTAAATCAGGCTATCCACCTACCTACATTCTTCCCCAACCCACAGAACAGGGGAGAAACTGTTGCATACCTTGGATGTACATAGACAATTACGCTACTACCTGGACAGGACCAAGGGCAATAGAAAAACTGACCAGCTACTGGTAGCATATGCAACAGGAATGGAAGGAAAAGCAATTTCAAAACAGACAATCTCCAAGTGGATAGGAAATTGCATTAGATTTTGTTACTCCTACCATGGAAAGAAAACTCCAGAAAACATCAGGCCTCACTCTACAAGGGCTACAGCCACTACCACAGCTTTCCTACGAGGAGTGGCTACCAAGGCCATTTTAGAGGCTGCTACTTGGAGCTCCGTGCATACATTTGCCAAGCATTATAATTTACCTTTATACTCTAGATCCCGAGCAGGTTTTGCCACTGCTGTTTTGCAAGGGATCTTAACTACACCATAACTTCTTTTTTCCTCCTCCCCCAGTTTGGCTATGGTATTCTACCCATTTGTAAGGACTGCAGATGCATCCTTGAAGGACATAGTACAGTTTTGTACCTACCATAAATGTAGATGTCCGATAGGAATGCATCTGCAGTCAGGATTACCCACCTTTCCCTCTGTGGTACTCCTAGGGTATTTGCCCATCTTATAGCTAGCTGGGGGAATCTATTATGGTGTATTTGTTTGTATATATGTACATACATGCTTATTTTTTGTGGTTGCTCTCTACTATTTGGAATCATTGGCATTTATCCAAATTTAGCCTTCCTAGAGGGCACCTGGCATCTGGGGCAAGAAACACTGAGGAAAATGGCGTCGGCTGATGCCTTTATACCTGAATAACTGCAGCTATGACGTCGGGTGAAGTGCGACACCAGCCGAGGCCAGACCCAGACTTTGGAATCTGCCGATCAAGGGCTGCCTGATGACAGGACAACCCATTTGTAAGGACTGCAGATGCATTCCTATCGGACATCTACATTTATGGTAGGTACAAAACTGTACTTTCTCCCCCCTTTCTAGATGCCTTTCTCTGTGTCTAAAATTCAGATTTTCAACCTTTAGCCCCTAGAAGGCCTAACAAATTCTGTAAGGTCCCAGAGGACAAGGAAGTTCCTTTTCAAATGTCCTCCTGCAGACCCTACAGTTGTCTCTCTCTCTGCAGACAAACCATCCAAATTGCTTCCATGTGCCAATCTGCTCTCTTCAGACAAGGATATCAAAATGATAGAAAGGTTAGGGTAGAAAATGTATAGCTCTACTCTAGCTTTTAGAGCTGTTAACTACCAGACCCACATATCAAAATATGTCCTGACCTTGCTTTCCCAAGCTTCTAAGCTGGTATCAGACTTTCCTGATGCTTCAGCCAAGGCGCAGCTGGCCTCTATACTGTCCACCTCAGCTGAGATGTTGAGACTCGCTGTTAAATGCAGTTAAGATGTGGCTGAGATCGGCATTCAAGTTCTGTACTTGGGTGGTACTCATGGCTGTGACTTGCTTGAAGATATTAAGGCTAAAGTAATGGATGCACCTGTGGACAATGATGCCCTTTTTTGGTGCTGAAGCTGCAGCCCTGATAAAGTCCCTGCATGACAAAGTGAAAGCTTAAGGAACTGATATGACTTCTCGAGTCCCCAGTCCCTCAATGTCACAGAAATTACTCTTCCAAGACACAATTTGTCAGAAGGAAACCGCTCTGTTCCCCTCTTTCCTATAAGAAAGGGGCTTGAAGACCGGAATCTTCCAGACCCCAGCAAACCCCTGCCCAAAAGCCCACCTTTCAAGACAGGCCAGGTAATCTGTGACTAGCTGGCAAACCTCTGACATTCCCCTTTCCCAGTGCCTGTCCTTTCCTCTTGCCTCTTGGACAAGTATTTCCACCAACCACTGGGTCCTTTCTGTTGTCCAGAAATGGCTTTTACATGGTATGGAAATCTGTCCCTTCCTTCATGGGTATTCCACAACCCCCTCGGAGTCAGATTAATCTATTCCCACAAATTCTACAAGACTTACTAAATCCAGGAACTTTTCAAGAAGTTCCATCTCTACAAAAAAGAAGAGGCTTTTACTCAAGAATGTTCCTAGTTCCCAGAAAAGAAGGTCCTTGAAGACCATTTCTAGACCTCTCGCACCTCAGCCTTTTCCTCAAGGTGCCAACTTTTCATAGGTTTTCTCTGCAAACTCTGCTACCTCTCCTGCTTTCCCAGGCCTTTCTTGTCACTCTGGACATCAAGGATGCATACTTGCATATCCCCATTTATTCACAATACAGGAAATGTTTTCAATGTTCTGTTGCTCCATGTTTTTTTCAATTCTGTGCTTTGCCCTTTGGACTTTTTACGACACCAAGGGTATTCACAAAATGCTTCGCTCTTGTCATTGCCTTCTGCAGGTTCCAATGAGTACTGATCTAACCTTATTTGGATGGCCTGCTAATTCAAGCAGCCCACTCACACTCCAAAAGAAAACCTAGCCTTCACTATCTCCGTGCTTCAAGCCCTGGGGTTCACCATAAACTCCAAGTCCTCTTTCAGTCCTTCCCAGGTTCAGATTTCCTAGGATGTAGACCAAGAACAATGCAGATGATGGCTTTCCTTCCTCCTCAGAAGGTGGAAGCTCTGCTCAACTACTTCCACAACCTACTCACCTTAACCTCCATCTCCTCCAAGGAGTACTTGTGTGTATACTAGGGTTCGTTGCATCACTGATTCCCATGCTACCCCAAACCAGACTTCACATGCGGAAATATTCAGTGTTTTTTAAAAACACTTTAGAGCCATCATGCCCATCCCCTGGAATTCTTACTCCCAGTTCTCCCTTGCATAGAGAGAGAAATTCATTGGTGGGTTCAACATATTCAACTGAATCCAGGGCTTCCATTTCAGCAACCAACCCCAGTTCAGCTACTCTGCACATATGCCTCATACTTTGGGTGGGGAGCAACTCTGGGTCGACAAAGTCCAGGGTCTTTGGTCTCCCTCAATAAAGAAGTAGCATATCAATGTAAAAGAAATGAGGGCTTTGATCCTGGCCTTTCAAGCCATCCTCTCCTCCCTGCTCCCAGGACCCCTGAAGATATTCACAGACAACACTACAATTCTATGGTATGTGAACAAAGGGGGGGGGGGGCACCAAGTGTGGTCTGCTCTGCAGGTTGGCTCTTCAAGCCCTGGGAGATTGCCTCTCAGGCAAAGGCTTCATTGCAAGCAGTTTATATTCCTTCAGCTCAAAATTTGATGGCAGACATTCTCAGCAGGTCTATGACACAAGCCCATGAATGGATGTTTCACAGGGATGTGTTTCTGGATATTCTCCACTGGTGGGGGGTACTCCTCAAATAGATCTATTTGCCTCCCCCTATGAACAGACAACTTCCAAAGTTTTGTGTCACCCTCTGTTATGGAAGGTGGAAGTCCTATCCTCATGGAAAAAGGCATGCTTCTTTATGCCCCCCCCCTTCCTACTCATCCAAAAGGTTCTGCTGAAGATACAGCAAGACAAGCCACAAATCTTGCTGGTGACTCTCTTGGCCATGACACACTGGTTCCCTCTTCTTGTACATTTAGCCAATGGCAGTCATCACAAGTTACCCCACAAGGTGGATCTTCTCACACAAGACAAAGGGATTGCTTATCCATCCACACTTGACTTCCCCAATTCTAACTCTGTGGGTGATAGGCTTTTGATCCCTTTCTGGCACCTTTTTTTTCTGATGACATACTTCTAGTCCTGCAGGAGGCCAGGAAACCCAATACTAAGATCCTATTTATAAAAATGGAAGAGGTTCTCCACCTGGTGTCCAAATCCATTTTCAGTGGGCATTCTAGTGGTTCTTTCCTGTTTCTTTGAGCTACTTAAAGCTGGATTGGCCTACTCTTATGTTAAAGACCATCTGTCAGCCATTTCAGGATGTCTGCCTTTATCTCCTCCTCTATCTTCTAGGTTGGAAGTTAAGCTTTCCTCAAAAGTGTCCTTCACATTAGACCTCCCAGAAAACCTATTCCTTCTCTGTCTGATCTAAATTTTGTCTTGGAAAACATGTCTCCAGACTATTTTTTCTTTGATCTCTAGGGGTATTTCTTTCATTTGCCTCCCATGGGAACACACTCCCTTCCTGTGTAAAAGCTCACTCCACTAGAGCAGTAGCCATTTCAGGGGCTTTTGTCAAAGGTCTGGACACTGCATCTGTTTTAGAAGCATCCACATTGTCTTTTCCATACCTTCAAACATTACAAATTGGACACTGTCTCCCAAGTGCGGAGCATGATTTGCTAGGGCAGTGATGCATGGATTCATAGAAAGCCTCCTCTGCTCCATCCTCCCTTTCCTTTCCATGAGCTTTGGTACTCTTACAAAGGTTGAGTACTGCAACATAAGAATAGAAGGATGTAGAATAGTTGTGTAAAATCTTACCATAACCATAGATGTCCATCTCTTCCATGTTGCAGTATTCTGTCCCACCATCCTACCCTCTTGGTGCTTGCTGTTTACTGGATGCTGTGATGTACCTCATATCCTTGGACTGGTGGTCTGACTGGGGCATTCATTTTTGAGGAATGGAATGTGCCATCACCTTTATGGCCTGTGTTGCCTGCCTTGCCATATGCAACATCGCACATACCATGCAGATGCAAAAGTCTTTGGTATACTGGCTAGACGTTTGGGTTGCCCAGGCAGGGAATCCCAAAGGTTAAGAGTACTGCAATGTGGAAAAGGAGGACATCCTATGGTTATGGTAAGATTTTACACAATTTTTACACAACTGTTTTTTTCTACTTTGTGGTTTTAATTTGCACTGCTTGTGAGGGTGTGGCACACACTTGCTTTCTTTGTTCATTTTGAGTGCAGGTTTGTGCATTTGTGTGATACAAAAGAGAACACATTTCCCATTTAAGAAAAAGAAATGAACAATCCACAAGGATGATGATGATGATGATGACATGAGCTGAGATAAAATCTTGCTCTCCAGTAACCAAAACGTAGTACTCAACCAGTTTAAACCAGATGCTTTGTTTTTTAGTTAGAGCTATTTGTGTTCTTTTTAATCCATTTTTAACTCATTCACTCCAGAGCCGCTCAGAAAATGCTGCCTGCTTACTTCTACCATAGGAACAACATTGCAGCCTAAGCTTATTTTCAAATAATCCATTTGTAATACCATACAGAAAACAAATGTTCATAGCTCTTTAACCATAAGAGCTAAACTAAAAATGTAAATGCGAAAGTTGTTCAGCAGACACTGACCTTTCCAACAGTGTAAATGTTGATAGTGTGTATGTAAGTCGTTATTAAATATTTGCCAAGGAATGCTGATATTAACCATATTTTTTACTTTTTTGGTACAACAAATGACAATATCTTGGTGAATGTACCATGCAGACCCATACAATTTGTAATTTTGTATTAATGTCGGCTTTAAAATGATACCTTAACCATTACTGTGTGATGCACCATTATGGAGATATTCACAGAACTATGATTAATGTTATATTTCTCATAATTGATAAGTAAACAAAGTATAATGTGTCATCACCTGTAACAGAGACTACATATCAGCGTACAAGTTGTGTGGCTCAATGTTGGCTTCAAAATGATGCATCATTTGTGTCGTCACCATGTTCCCTTGCAAAGATATGGACGACATAATGAGAAATATTGCAAATGTATCATTTTCATAATCCTGCAAGACTAAACAAACTGTGATATCTGTACATGTGTACAGCATACAGACACAGTATTACTCCTTACAACATGGTAATAGAGCTGTCTTCAAAATGAGGTATTACTTGGGACATTGACATGCTCCCTTGCAAAGTTATTTACCAAAATATGTAAAAAAATTATAATTTCCATAAACTAAGTACTAAACAAACTTTGAACACTCTACATGTGTACAGCATCCAGACAGTTATTTTACCATGTTGTAACTATTAATACGGACTTGAGGTATTACTTAGCACATTGACATGCTCCCTTGCAAATTTATTTACCAAAATATGAAAATAAATTCATAATTTTCATAACCTTAGTCCTAAAACTGCTATATATGTATATGTGTACAGCATACAGACAGTTATAACCCCCCCTGAACTCTTCCCTCATCCGGCCAGCAATAGAGTACGATGCTCCCTTTGGTATGTTCCTTTTTAAACACCCGCAGCAGTTGGAGAGACCACAAAGGTTCCTTGCAAATTCAGGGTCTTCAAGATCTGTCTTATGCGGACAGACTGAAATTGTCGCTTTACCTCTGTGTTGTACAGACTGCTCAAAGGTGAACTGTGCCTTGCATATAGAGCAATCGCTGGCCCAACTTTAATAGAAATGCTGCACATTCGCAAGTCAAATGGCACATGGGTCACTCGCTCAAAGGACCTTAACCTGGTATGTGACATTAACAGAACTTGCTGGATGGCTCTGGGGCCATTAGCATAGTAACCTCCTATGATCCTATGTTCTTATCCAATTAATAATTGATTTCTTAAAAGAAATGCAGAATTAAAAAGTCATATGATATCTTCATAACTTCAAAGTGACTTATTATCATAGTTAATTTCTGTCATATTTAGAAGTTGGAATTCTGAAAAGATTGAGACATACGTAAAAAGAAGTTATGTACTCACCATAACGTTCCATGTGAGTTGTTCATCTCACCTTCATTCTCACTGATGGGGTTCGGCTCTGACTCTGCCAAATGCAAACGCTCGAGGTCTTCAACCAGCTCGTGGCCTACTTCCTATCACATGATGCACTGGTGCTTCCCTCAGATCTTTGCTGCCAACTAAGCTGACTAGATAAGTTCCCCAAAAACAGTAGTATCAAAGGATACACGAGATAAGGACTAAAGACAACCCAGACTTGTCTCAACTTCTCGGTCCACAAGAAACTGGTAGGGGGTTGGAGGGTGGGACATAAGTGAAGGTGAGATGAACAACTCACATGGAACGTTAACTTCCTTATGTGAAGTTGTTCTATCACGCCTTCATTCTCACTGATGAGTTAGCGTCCCAAGCACCATCTTTCTCTGGTGGGTCATGGGAGTATATTCCTCAGGACAGTGGAACCAGAAGAGGCCCTGTCCTTTGAGGCCTTGTCCAATTTGTAATGAGTGATGAAGGTATGAGGCCTAGACCATGTGGCTGCTGCACAAATGGAATCTATTGGTAGTTAGGCCTGAAAGGCTAAAGATGTGGAAACAGCTCTAGTTGAGTGGGCCTTTATTTTTTTGATGTAATGGTGTATGGACTGAATTGTATGTAAAAGGGATGCAATCTGATAACCATTTTGACAGTGGTTTTTACCACTGGAGCACCTTTCTTTGAATCTGAAAATGAAACAAAGAGCTGTTCTGATTTTCTTAAGTCCTTAGTCCTGTGTAAATAGAATCAAAGCTGCCTGTGGACGTCAAGCTTGTGCAGCATATGTTCCATCTTATTAATATATTTAGGGAAATAAACGGGTAATTCTATAGTCTGAGGTTTGTGTCTGAACAAATCTTAGGTAAAAAAGATGGATTTGTCCTAAGTGAAACTCTGTCATTATGAAATATTAAATATGGAGGTCTAATGGACAAGGCATGTAATTCTGAAACCCTCTGAGCTGAAGTAATAGCTACTAGAAAAATGGTTTTCCATGATGGATATTTCAGGTCACGAGATGAGGCCGGTTCAAATGGGGGTAAAATGATTCAAGAAAGGACTAAATTTAGTTTCCATGGTGTAACTGGGGACCTAATGGGGGGTCTCAAATGAATGGTGCCCTTAAGAAAAGCTTTAGAGAGTCTGTGGGACATACTTAGATTCCTGATCACCAAGGTAAAAATTAGAAATTGCTGCTTATTAAACCCTAATGGTTGCAGCAGCTTGCCCCTTCATTGAAAAGTTTGGTCAAAAATGCGAAAATGAATGAAATTGAAATATGGGTCAATATTGTTTTGAGATGCCCATGTAAAAAATCTCTTCCATTTGCTAAGGTACAACTTCCTGGTAGATGATTTATGGGAGGATATTATAATGTGCTGAGCTGCAGCTGAGAGATTTTGAAACCTGACAAGTCTTTGAATTGGAGCAGCCAAGCTGTCAATTTGAGGGTTTGAAGTGCAGGATGAAGAGCCCCTGATGAATGAATCCGAAGATCTGGAACTGGGTCCGGGATCCAAGGTTCTTCCAATAGATGAGGCTGAAGATAGAGTAACCAAATCTGACGAGGCCAGTAAAGGGGCTATTAGAATGATGGTCCTTCCCAGAGTCTTTGCTTTCTGTAAAACTTTGGGTATCCGTGGAAAGGCATAAAGGAGACCCGGGGGCCAACTGTGTACAAGCACCTCCCTTGGGGAATGGTAGGGGAGATTAGGGCAAAATAGCTGCTGCTTTTTGTGATGTTTGGAGTTGCAAAGAGGTCGCAGCAAGGCTGGCCCCATCTGCGGAATATCCTTTCTGCCACTTCCTGTTTCAGGGACCACCTGTAAGGCAATAGAATTGTTCTGCTCAGTTTGTCTGCTATCACATTGGACTTCCCCAGGATGTGCATTGCTGTCAGAAAGCGCTGGGTGGAAGTTGCCAATTGCAGTACTCACAGGGCCTCTCAACATAGGTGGTAAGATCTGGTTCCTCCTTGTTTGTTTATGTACTGGACCACTGACATTGTCCGTCTGAATTGCAATAGTCCCCAGAGGAGGGGAGTCTTGAAAAGGACTGCAGTGCTAGAAGTTTCTTCCACGTGCCTTGGGCTGGTCTTCCCTGATAATGACCCCCCCTCACCCTATTAGGGAGGCGTCCGTGGTCACAGTGGCAATGGGAGTGGATAGAACAAAGGAGCGACCTTTTGTTACTTGAGATGTCAGCCACCAGCGAAGGTCATTCTTGCATGAGTTTGTTATCACAATTTGATGTGACATTGGCAGTTCTTAAAAGGACCAGTGAGTGAACAGAAGCCATTGTAGTGTACGCATATGCATTCAACCTAAAGGAATCGCAGTGATTGCTGCCGCCATTGTCCCCAATAATTTGAGCATCATTGAAGCTGGGGAAGTTTTCTTTTGATAGAAGGTTCAGGACCTGTTTTCGTATAACACAAACCCTTTCTGGTGGAAGTATTATGGTCATGGCAATGGTATCTATATCTGCTCTTATAAAAATGGTACATTTGGATGGAAACAAGGCAGATGTTTCTGAGTTTATGGTACTCCCCAAATGACTCCAGAAGTTTAAGGTTGTGTCCCTTGTTTGTTTGAATTGTTGCCTGGTGGTGGCGGTGAGGAGCCAGTCGTCTAGGTATGGAAACACCTGGAATCCTAAACGTCTCAGGTGAGCCATGCATTTGGTGAAAACTCTGGGGTCTGTAGTGAGACCAAAGGGCAGAGCTCGAAACTGGTAGCTCCCAGCCGAAAGTGCAGATGATCTCTTGATGGTCTGGCCATTGTGATGTGGTAGTACGCATCCTGGAGATCTATAAAGCACATCCAGTTGTCTTTTCCAAGAAAGGGAAGTATCAACTGTAGCGTAACCATCCAGAACTTTTGTCTTTTTGACAGATTTGTTTAGTCTGCTGAGATCTGAAATGGGTCTCCAGTCCCCTGTTTTCTTTGGAACTAAAAAGAACCTTGAGTAAGTTCCAGATCCTCTCTGGTCTGCCGGGACTGGTTGGATGACTTTTTTTTTTTTTGTTTGTTTCCTAGCAACCTTTGAATCTGTATGGTTGCTTGTTCCCTGTGACTGGGTGGAACGTCCAGGATTTTCCTTACAAGAAAAGGTGTGGTGGCAAAGGGAATGGGGTATACTCTGGATATGATGCTTTGTACCTAGCAATCTTTTATTTTTTGAAGGCATCTGAGTAAAAAGATAAGCATCCCCCGACTGCCTCCAGAGATGGACAGGCAGGCCTCTTCTTTCAGGAGCGCTGATAGGGTTTTCCAAAGAACTGATCTCTGTTGCCCTGATTCTGCATACCCCCTCTGCTGCGTGGACGGCATCTCCCATTATTACCCACTCCTGTGCCTCTGGGGGGGGTGGGGGTTCACCATAAGTGTCCTGGAAAGCTCCTTGAGTTTTACAGAACCACGTCTTCCCTCCCTTCTGACCTTTGGGGTAAGGTCTGGTAGGGGTGGAAAAACGGACTCCGGCAGACTGTCTTTCTGTCCTGCTCACTCCTGTTAAGCGTTTCCTTCATTTTGGGTCCAAACAGGGACGAGCCACTGAAAGGGGTGTTAACAAAAGATGACTTAAAGGGCTCCGCAAAGGAACATAAGCGCATCTAGGAATGTCTCCTAAGAGCAATTCCTGTACCCGCTGCCCTGCTTGTTCCATCAGCTGCTTACCAGATCCAGACGCATGGAAGAGTTTACAAGGGAATTTAGGGTAGCAAGCTTGGAAGTTGCTTTATCTGAAACTCCTGCAGCTACTGCACCCTGTAGAGCATCTCCCAGCTCCTTAAGGAGATCTCTGTGCAGTCTAGTGAAATGCGTGAGATATTTCAGGGATCGAAGAGCAAAGGCTGTTGAACTAAACATGTGCTTTCCATATCTGTCCATGATCCTAGAATCCCTGTTAGGATGATGAACAGATGAGGTCTCTGACGACTCCTTCTTGGTGGCTGCAGCCACCACCATAGCATCATCCTGCGGGGAAGTCATAAATGTTTTAGGCCTCCGAGGGACAGGTTCCATGGTATCTGGGGACTCCCACGCCTTTTGAGAGACTAGTTCCGTCAGTTCATCAAAAGGCGGAGACACCCAAGAGGTGGAGGGTTGAAACCCGAAAGCCTTCAGGAGAACTGACTCATCAGTAGGGTTAATGGACTTCCAGCCACCCCTCTGAGAATTTCCAAGATATCCCAGAAAGAGATATTGTCAGAGGGGGGACCCTTCTGACTCGTCTAAGTCAGTATTGGATGTGACATATACCTGAGGGGAGTCCAGATGCTTCCTCTTGCAAAGTCTCTTCCTGAGAACCTCCTCAGTGAGAGAGCTTCTGGTGAGGTCTCAGAAGAGCAGGGCTCGCCCAGTTGGGCGACCTGAGGCTCTGGGTCTCTACGCTTTTGAGGGACCAATGAAGCAGAAGTAGACACAGGCGCTTTGGGGGAGGAAGTTGCTGGTTCTGATGATGTGGGTGCCCGAGGATACAGCACTCTCCTCATGGCATCAAAAGCCCCCCACCTCCGATGAGAAGAAACCCCTGGATCCGAAGAAGCAGGTGATTTCCCCGGCACCGAAGCAGTGGGATCCGAGCCTGCGGTAGGAGCCGAGCTCAGCCCCGAGAGCTAAAATAGGAACAGATAAGTCGGTTTGACTACCCTCCCCGGACCCGGCCGGCAAGTGTCTGCTCCTAGACTCCAGGGTCAGCACCAAGGAAGTCAGAGTAGTAAGAACCGACAGACCTGGAGCAGGTGTCTGCTCCGGCAGTTCCACGATCATAAAAGACTCTGAAATTATTCCCCCAAACACTACTCCATCATCAGGAAAGACAGGCCCCTCAAAAAGGGTGGTGGGGTGGCCCTCATATATTCATCCACCCTAGCAGTCACTCCCTACAATAAAGTAGTCACTCCCTACAATAAACCTACTCCACACTTTAACAATGCTGAACTTCTCCTTACTCTACTACAAATCAATAATCACAAACACATCTGTCTAGCATCCATTTATATACCCCAAGGGGACAATATCTCCACACTTGAACATATCCTCTCTTGGATGTCTAATAACATTACCAATGAAACCATAATCATGGGAGATGTAAACATCAACTGGGCCTGCATCCAATCTCCAACAAACTCCTCAAATATTAACCTATACAATTTCTCTCAACTAATCAATTCAGTAACTCGCCCTACTAAAAACCTCTCCAGTGGAAGTATACTGGACTGGATCCTTGTCTCCCACCCTCACTATTTCTCCAACAGTGGCACCCTTCCAGACTCCCTTAGTGATCACTCACCCATTTTCACCAACCGACTTCCCACTGCCCTTCAACAAACTCACAACTATATAACTATCCGTGACCAAAAACATTTCAACCCAACTACCTTTGTAAACTCCTTACAAGCAATTAATTGGAACTGTCTAAAACCTTCTTCACTGACCTAAGTCCCCTA